>NC_143082.1:1202142-1352410 GCF_052426305.1 Pelodiscus sinensis
AGCCCCAGGCTCTGGCCCGCCTGGCAAGGGAGGCAGACACGATCCTCCTTTGTCTGACCAGGGACAAAGGGCAAGTGACTTGCCAGAGGCCGCCCCAGGAGCCGGTGTCAGCCCTGGGATTAGAACCCAGCGTCCTGCCCCCAGCGCTGCGCTCAGCCCACAACCACCCCGCATCCTTCTGGACCACGTCCGGCAGCCCCAGCAGGCAGCGCGTCCCGGCGAGGCCTAGACCCTCCAAGGCGCTGGCAGCGAGACAGCCCGAGTGCAGGTCCCTCGCTGGATCCTCAGACTCACACGGCGCCCACGGGCTCTGCTGTGCAGCCCTCGTCTTCCACCCGGAATGCCACTGGGAAAACAGATTGCAGCTCAGCTGGCAGCAGCCCCCAGTCCCCAAGCCCAGCCTGAGCCCAGGCGACAGGGAGGCCGTGTGCCCTGAGGTGCTGCTCCGGCACCAGCCGGCAGCCCTGGGGGAGCAGCCAGGGGGCTCTTGCACTGCTGGTTTCCCAGCCCCAGAGCCCTCATGCAGCCAGCTCCCGTGTGGCAGCGCAGAGACCAGGAGCAGCAGGGCAGGGACCTGCCCACCCGCCAAGTAAGGAAACCTGGCAGCAACTGGGACTGCCTCAGCCCCTCCCCCCACACCCCTTCAGCCCTGTCCTGAGCCTCCCCCCCGCACCCCCACCCCCGTCCTGACTCCTGCAGTCCCCTCCCCCCACACCCCTTCAGCCCTGTCCTGAGCCCCCCCCCGCACCCCCACCCCCGTCCTGACTCCTGCAGTCCCCTCCCCCCACACCCCTTCAGCCCTGTCCTGAGCCTCCCCCCCGCAGTCCCACCCCCGTCCTGACTCCTGCAGTCCCCTCCCCCCACACCCCTTCAGCCCTGTCCTGAGCCCCCCCCCCGCACTCCCACCCCCGTCCTGACTCCTGCAGTCCCCTCCCCCCACACCCCTTCAGCCCTGTCCTGAGCCTCCCCCCCGCAGTCCCACCCCCGTCCTGACTCCTGCAGTCCCCTCCCCCCACACCCCTTCAGCCCTGTCCTGAGCCTCCCCCCCGCAGTCCCACCCCCGTCCTGACTCCTGCAGTCCCCTCCCCCCACACCCCTTCAGCCCTCTGTCCTGAGCCCCCCCCGCACCCCCACCCCCGTCCTGACTCCTGCAGTCCCCTCCCCCCACACCCCTTCAGCCCTCTGTCCTGAGCCCCCCCCTGCACCCCCACCCCCGTCCTGACTCCTGCAGTCCCCTCCCCCCACACCCCCACACCCCTCTGTCCTGAGCCCCCCCGCACTCCCACCCCCGTCCTGACTCCTGCAGTCCCCTCCCCCCACACCCCTTCAGCCCTCTGTCCTGAGCCCCCCCCCCGCACCCCCACCCCCGTCCTGACTCCTGCAGTCCCCTCCCCCCACACCCCTTCAGCCCTCTGTCCTGAGCCCCCCCCCGCACCCCCACCCCCGTCCTGACTCCTGCAGTCCCCTCCCCCCCAGTCCTCTGCCCTCACTCGCATTTCTTACAGGTATCGCCCCACAAGCCCCCGGCCGAGGGCCCCTTGGGGGGATGTGACAGGAACTGAAGTTTCCCCCCTGGCTGGGGCAGCACCTGAGCATGGGGGGGGGGGGGGGGGAGGCGGCCCAGGGATTGTCCGGCCCCCGCCCAGGCCAGGCCCTGCTCAGCCTCGGCCGAGCTGCTGCGGATGCTCCCGGCAGGGCGGGGCCCGGTGGGGGGGGGGGGGCTGGAACATTTCCCGGGGCCTTTCGTCCCACTGGACCGAGACGCGGCCGAAGGGAACCGGGAGCCCAGGGCCGGGCAGAGGCTCTGCGGGGCGGGGCTCCCACCTCCCCCAAGGGGCTCGGGGGGGCAGCCCCCCCTCCCGCGGGGACACTGCGCTGCTGCGAGGGCCCCGCCCCCGGCCCCGCCCACCTGCCGTGCGGAAGCCCCGCGCCGGGCAGCGCCGCAGCCCCCCGGCCGCCCCCAGCAGCCACCGAGCCGCAGCCGCGCCGGGCACGGAGGCCGCCATGACAGGCGTCACGTGACCGCGGCCGGGGTCGGAGGTCACCGGCGGCCACGTGCAGCAGGCGGGGGCGGGGCCTGTTGCTGGTCGAGGGGCTCAGGCCGGGGGGGGGGGCGCCCGTCCTCTCGGCTCCGGGGGGGTTTCCCGCGGGGGGGGGTCAGCTGCAAACGCCCCCCCGGCCGGCGCCAGAAGCCGCCTCAGCGACCCGGGTCCTGCTGCCGCTTCCCCCGGGCCCCACGAGCGGCGAGGGGGGGGCGGGGGGGTCCTAGCTCCGCCCCCCGCAGACCCCCAGGCAGGGGCCGGGTTCCTGCTCTGGTGCCGCGACCCCCCCCCCCGCCTTTCGGGCAGCTGCTGCCTCCCATAACCCCCCCCCCCCCCCCCCCCCGCTGCGCTGCCGGCCCCCCCCCCCCCCCGGTACGGATCAGGCCCGGCCCGCGAAGCTCTTCCCCGGTTTCCTTTACTCGGGCACTTGCCCAGCCCGGTCCCGGGGGCGAGTCCCCGCGCGGCCAGGCCAGGCCCTGGGAGCACGAGGGGCAGAGGCCCGGCCTGGCGGGAGCGGGGCGGGAAGGGAATCCGGCTGCATTCAGCCACACGGGCGCTGGCCGACCCCGGGCCTTGCCCTGCAATGCAGAGGAGCCAGGGGGCTCGGGTGCCGGAACGTGGCTGTGAAGGTGGAGGGGCAGCGCTGGAGCGAGGGGGGTTGTGGCCACCTGGGAACAGAAAGCCAAAGGGGTGGCTGGCTGGATGCCCCAGCCTGCGCGGGTGGTGGCCAGGGACCTCAGCCAAGGCCCTGAGAAACACTGACAGGCAGCCAGCCGGGCTTGCAGAGCAGCCTCTGGCCGGTGGCTCCAGGCCAGGCCGTGGTGCGGCTCCAGCGGGCCAGCTCGGGGGCACAGTTGCGCAGCGCATAGAAGAAAGGGACAAGGCTTGATCTAAATCTCTTTACTTGAGGGAGGCAACGCCCAGCGCCGGCAGGCCTGGAGTCCCACCAATACAGCAAGCCAGACACACAACTTGATAAAAGGCCCCAGCAAGAGGGGGGCTCTGTCCACACAGGCCCACCAGCCCTCCCGTGAGGAAGCAGCGTGGCCCCCTCCCCACGGTGGAGACGAAACCCCGCTCTGCATCCTGCCGCACTACTGCGTGGCTCAGGTCGTAGGCAGCCAGCCACTCCGCTCTCAGCACAGAGCTAAGGGCTTGATGCCCCGGGCTGCGGGCAGCCTGCCTGCCACAGCGGCTCAGCTGAAGTTAAGGCGAAACAAAGAGGCTGCAACTGGTTGAATGCCCAGTCCCACTAAGCCACAGGCGAGCCCCAAGCTTGGTCCCCAGGAGGGGAAGCTCAGCACAGCAGGAGCCCAGGGAACCCTTGGACACCCTCCAAACAAAGAAAAAAAAAAGAAAAAACGTCTAGAAGCAAAGTTCATGCCCCGGAGGGAGAAACTAAAAACCGGAAGGACCAGGCTCAGCGACTTTACAATGGGCCCAGATCCCGGCTCCTAGCTAATTACAAAAGGAAATAAAACCCAAGGCAGGGATTAAAAGGCAGCTCGCCAATCTCATTACCAAACAGAGGAAAACGGCAGCGTCGAGGGGTTACACCCCAGGACCCTGCAGAGGCGAGTGAGGGCCTCGGGGGGCTGCATCCCAGACGCAGCTCAGAAGGCTTTGAGCGGGGTGGGGGACTGGGAACAGGCAGATCCAGCCTCTGCGCTGCCAGGAACCACCATGCTCCTGAAGCAGGGGGCCTGCTGGAGCCGGTTCCGCTGCGCTCTCAGAAGCAGCGGCTTAAGGCAGGGAACACACGTCTCCCTGGAGTTACTGTCCTCACTCAGGCGTGGCTCCCAGTTACTGCAATCAGAACACAGCAGACTGCACAGCGGGCAGGAGGCAGAAGGGATCACAGGGTTCCCGCCTGCTGTGGCCCCAGGGGGCCAGCTCTGGGAAGGCCCATCCCCGGCAGGAAGGCTCAGAGAAGCCGAGTCTTTCACACATAAAAACCTCAAAAATCCAGACTACTGGTAAAAAAGAGTTTGTACAAGATTTACAGGCAGAAGGGACGAGTGCTTCAGAAGGGAGGGGTTAAAATATCCTCTTCCGCTTCAGGTAGGAGTCTGCATAGTGCCCCCCCAGGCCCTGAGAGTGCTGTCCGACGTAGCCGCCCTCCGGGCTGGGCTCCGGGCTGGGCAGCAGGTGGGAGAAGGCCCGTTTCTGGCCCCCGATGGGCGTCTGGAAGAGACAGCGGGAAGAGGTGTCAGGGGACCGGCAGGGCGCTCAGAGCTCTGCCCTCGTCCCCAGAGCTACTCACCTTGGAGTGGGAGCCCTGGGAGTGGCTGTTTGGTCCCAAGCCCAGGATGCTGTCTCCGGGACCCACAGGTGGCATCCCAACGGCCTGGAAGAGATATGGGGGGGGGGGGGGGGGGGTCACACCCGCAGGACCCAGCCAAGGCTTTGCCTCCCCCAAGGGGCCTAGCACCCTGCACCCTGACCACCCCCCGGCCCCTCAGGAGAGCGAGGCTGCAGCAGGGGTAGGGAACGTGGCCCTTCCCCCAGACGACCCCGCGGCCGCAACCGGCTGCTCTGCTGGCACCACACTCGCACTCCACCTCTACCCTGACTCCGCGGGCGTCTCAAGGGGCCGGCGTGGCCCACAGCCAGAGGGTTCCGTGTGGTGGCAGCGCCAGGCTGGGGCTAAGGCCCTACAGCACACAGGCACCCTCCCACCCAGGCCACGAGGAAGCCGCTGCAGGCCGGGACCGGGGCATTCCTGGCCGGGAATCGGCTGGCACCCCAAGCGAGCAGGAGCCCCCGGCCCACAGGAGCGAGGCCTCACTTTGTTCAGGTGGCTTTGTTTCAGCCCCGCTTGAAGGCCACTGGTGAAGTAGGAGGTGGGGGAGCCGGAGTAGAACGGCGGCAGGGGTGGCCCCAGGCTGCTCCGCTCAAATCCAGGAGATGAAGCCACCTGGAAGAGACGTGGCTGAGTCACAAGCCGCAGTGCCACGTCCCACCCACGGCCCTGCAGCTCAGCTGAGCTCCTGGGCTCCAGTGCAGGGCTGGAGCCAGGGCCCCTGAGCCGGGGCCCAGCCCCCACACTGCAGTTTTCAGCTCTGCAGCCCCAGTCAATCGGTGCCCCCGGGAAGCCAAAGGACGCGACACCTCCTCGTGCTCAGCTGGGCACAGGACAGGCCGCCCCCGAGGCCTCTGCTCCACACAGCCTGACGCATGCCCCTCCACCCACGCAGGCTCCCTGGGGAGGCTGCTCTCCCCACACCCCAAAAGCGACTCCTCCAGGGAACCCCACCACCTGCAGGCCACAGCCCCAGGCCGAGAAGGGAGACCTGGGAAGGCAGAGGGAGGCTCATGGCCTGGTTGCTCGCGCTAAGACCAGCCCCACAGGCTCCCAGCAGCCCTCACCTTGTGCCTGCTGTGTCCGAACGCGCCCAGGACGGGGTCCCTCGCCGGGGCGTACATTCGGGATCCCGCGTCCTGCGGGAGAAAGAGGCGCAGAGGCTGCAGAGGCAGGCGGCGCCAGGGAGGGAGGAGGCAGGACGCCCAGAGGGCTGGGCGGACGCTGGGCCCTGCCCAAGGCTCTTACCGGCGGATAGTCGAAAGCAAAGCTGTCTGCCAGCCCGGGCGGGTCGGCCATGGCGGGCTGTGGGAGTCGGGGACTGGAAACGCTCCCCAACACGCCAGCCTTCGGGTGGAACGCTTTACTGGCACCACCTGCAGAGAGCGTCCGCATTACCCCGGCCGCCCAGCAGAGCCGAGGGCAGGCAATTGCCCCAGGCTGTCCCATGCCCGGCCCCTTGCCCCCAGGGAGAGGCAGCTCTGCCTAGAAACTCAGACCCCAGCGATTCCCTTCCCCTGGGCACCGCGTGCCTGCCAGAGGGCCAGTCCCCGAGAGCCCGGCCGCCAGGCAACGCGCCCCGCCAACGGATTCCTTTGTCCCTCTGTCCTGCCATCCATGGAGCGGAGCCCCCGTGGTGGGAACGTGGCAGGGTACTGGCAGCTCCTGGCTCCCATGACTGCTGCGGGCGAGGGCTGTCTCCAGTGCAGCCTGCCCCCCGCCCCCGCGGCCACACACAGGTGCCAACGTCCCTCATGTGGGATGAGAGACACACAGAGACCCCCGCCCTCCCCCCACAGCACCTGCCATTCCCCCGGTGGCGGAGCCTGAGAAGCCACGCGCTTGGTCCCAGGCTGGCAGCCCTAGGTGCTCAACTGGGCGCTTGGTGCAGCCTCCGGAAGTCCTCCCCCCACCCCCTCGAGGGACAATCCCTCTGCCCTGCCAAGGGCACGGCCTGCCACAGGAGGGGCCTAGCCTGGCTTCTCCTGCACGGGGCCCAGCCGCGGGGCAGCCCAGCACAGACAGGTCCCTCGGGGCACGCGAGGGCGTCTGTCCGGTTCCAGGCTCCTCGCTCACCTCCCAGGCTGCTGGCGGGAAGGAGGCTGTGCAGGTTTAAGTAGGGGTTGAGAGGAATCTTGAAGTCTTTGGGCGGCTCTCCCAGCAGCGAGACCTGGGGGAGAAGGAGCCAGGATCAGGGCCGCTGGAGGCCTGCAGGCCGGAGCACAAGCCGTTTAGACCGCTGGGTTGTTTGCCAGGGCAGACGAGGCTGGAAGCGCTAGACCAGGGGTGGGGAACCCAAGGCCCAGGTGCGGCCCCTGGCTTGCCTGGATCCAGCCCCTGAGGCGGAGGCTCCCCCTGCACTGGAGAGCCCCCCGAGGCTCTGGGTGCGAGGGGCCCGTGGCGAGCGTCCCTCCCCCCCGCCTCGCGGCAGACACCCGAGGGCGCGGAGCCGGCAGCGGCAGGCAGGGACGGGGGCGCCTGCTCTAAGGCAGTGTTTCCTAAACTGCGTTCCGCCACGAGGAGAACAGGATTCAAAATGGCCCCCCTTAAAGGGGCAGGTTTCTTCCTCAACTTCCCCCCGACCCCTTTCCCCCCCGCCTCCCCTCAACAAAAAATTCTTGGTGTTTCTCAGAAAAAAATTGTTGTTCGGTGTCCCTCAGTCTTAAGAAGTTTAAGAACCGCCCTCTAGGGGCCCAGCCGGCAGGCTCCGGACACGGCCGCTCTCCTTACCCCATTCTCCACTTGCTTTGGTTTCACAGGGCCCAGGAGGGAGGGGGTGAGGCCTGGCGGGGTCCCAGGAGACGTGGTCATCGGGGGCCCCTGCGTGCCCATCGCCGAGTTCTCCCGGTCTGCCCCCATGGGTGCCAGGAAGGATGCCAGGGGCACGCCCCCCTGCGGCAGGATGGGCGACTTCCCGTGCCCCGGCGTCACGTCCGCAGGCAGAGGCCCACCTGGGAGAGGGGACGGTGTCACTAACAGTCACCCAGGCCTGAAGCGGAGCCAGAGAACGGCTGGGCTGGCACCCAGGCACCCGGGGCAGCCTCCTCTGCCAGCAGCTCCTACTCCCCGGAGGCCAGAGGGGTCTCAGCCCCCGGCAGGCCCGTGGCTGGAAGCCAGGCTCCCCCCAATGCCGAAGCCAGCGCCGCGCCAGCAGTGGGCCCGCAGCTCTGCCCAGGCCCGGCACATGCAGCAGGAGCCGGCTCCGGAGCCGCTGGGCCGGGTTACCTGAGGCGAGGTCTCCCAGCAGCGAGCTTCCGGGCGGAGCCGGGGCGGCCGCCAGCCCCAAGGAGCCGTGCTGCAGCGAGCTGAGAGGAGAGTCCCCCAGGAGCCCGGGTTTCTGCAAACAAGAGGCAGGTTCAGGCCAGGCCGAAGGCACCGCGGAGCCAGGCGGGGGAGGGGGGCTCTGGGCTCCAACGGGCAGCGCTGCGTGGCACGTGCCTCGAGCGGCGCTGCTCAGCCCGGAGGGCAGCGGCGGGACCGAGTGGCACAGCGGCGGCGTGAGGCACTAGGGAAGCACCAGACCCAGGCTCCGTGGCAACAAGCCAGCCACTGGCCAGCAGCCGGGCGAGTGGTTTTAAAGCCAGGTGCATCCTGGGGGGCCTGGAGCGGTGGGGGCGCTGCTGCTCTCGAGCCCTTCGAAAGCACTGCCAGCGCGTCTCCCCTGGCGCCCCGCCCTCCGGGAACGCCCCTGGGGCAGGGTCTCAGCCCGGCCCCCCCGCAGAGGGACCTTGCGAAGGAAGCGCGGTTCTTGGACCCCCCCACGGGGGTGGAGGTGTTGGAGAGGAGAGCTCCGGCCACCGAGGCCTGCTCCAGCCACCGTGCGGCCAGCAAGGGCCGTTCTAGCCAGCACTTCCCCAGGAAGCAGGTCTGGAAGCACCGCTGGCCGGAGCAAGCCAAGTACGGCTCGTGCACACAGAAGGCACCACGGCACGGCTTGTAGTGCAAGCACAGTGCAGGCGCTCACGGGGTCTCTCCGCTGCCTCAGCTGCTGCTTGTCCGTCCAGCCCAACTCCCCCTCGCACGCCCAACTCCCCCTCGCACGCCCAACTCCCCCTCGCACGCCCAACTCCCCCTCGCACCAATCCCTCCAGCGTGGGGCCAGCTCGGCCCACCCTGCATCCTAGCCATCAGCTCAGGGCCGGGGCCCTGCCACGCCACCTCCTCCGCAGCACAGAACTCCGGCTGCCCCAGCTGATCGCAGCCGGGGCCAGCTCAGCCCATGCTCCTCTGGGGCAAAGCCCAGCGCAGGTAGCGGCACATCTGGGAACCCAGAGGCAGGGAGCTGCTCAGCTCTTGGGGCAGTGCCCTGAGCCCCCTTACATCCTTCCCCAGGCCCCGAGCCAGGTGCTGGCGGGATGAGGGCCATCCCCAGCTCCCTCCCGCCCCACACCAAGCTGGAGGGTGGGGAGGCTGGAGACTTCCCTGCCCCCAGAGCCACGGCCAGGCTGAAGCCACCTGCAGCTGCCCCTGTGAACAGGTCTAGGGCCTCGTCCCGGCCGCTGTGGGTCCGCCCCCAGGGCAGCGCAGCACACACAACGCTCTGCAGGCCACAATCCAGCCCCAAAGGGCAACGCACAAGGGGCATTGGGACGAGGCCCCAGGTGCATTTGGCTCTGCGTCTTCACAGCACACAGCCAGGCCACTCACATGGACCACGGCTTGGTTCTCCTTGTTCTGCAGCCAGACCCGGGTCGGCAGTAGCAGGGAGCTCCCCAGCAATGCCTTCTGGGGCAGACAGCAAAGCGAGACAGAGCGTGAGCCAGAGAGGTGGAAGAAGCAGAGGGGAGCTAGTGCCAGCCGGGGGAGCATTCGCCAGCCTCCGGGGGGGGGGGGGGGGGGAGCGAAGGGCAGCAGATGCAGCACAGACGCTGGGTTCAGTTCTCGGGGGGCTCGAGCCAGCACCTAAGGCCAACCCTTGCAGACGAGGTCACTGCGCCCTCAAGTCTCCCCCGCAGACAGGCCCGTGGAAACGGCCTCCCCCCAGCTCCCCTGAAGCAGGCGGTGCTGCCGGATGCCACCCTGCTCAGCCCACAAGTCCCTGGTTCTGTGCTGGGCTGCAGCAGGCTCGGGGGCTCTCAGACAAGCAACTGGAGCCGGTTACCCCGCCTCCTGGGGGCCGCCAGGGACAGGCTGCTCTGGGGCCGGGAGCCACCCCCCCGTACCTGCTGAGCCTGCGTCTGGTTCTGGAGCGCCAGCTGAAGAAGAGCCGCGGACAGGGCGGGATTGGTCATGAGCGGCATGGACGGGGGGGCGCCCAGGAGCCCTGGAGAGAGAAGAGACCGTCCTGATCCCAGCTGTCAGTGCTGGCAGGGCCACAGGTCCCTGGCGGGACAGCGCCTGGTCCGCCACGCCGCAGGGCTAGCGCCACGCAACACGAACAGGGCGCTGCCACGGACGCTGGAAAGGGCAAGGTGCCGGGGAGCACCGAGCCCCTGGGTTCCCACGGAGCACACCCCGAGCACACTGGGCTCCGCGGCCGCCGGCCGGCCTCTGAGCGTGGGGAGGGCTGCAGGCCCGGCCTTGCCACTGGCCGGCTGAACAGGCTCCGTCGCGCCCCGTGCCCTGCTCTCGGCCACGACGGGCCTCTCCACTTACTGCGCCTGCTGGCGGTCGCACGGAGGGAGCCCAGCTCTCTGGGCATCCCTCCCGGGGCCCCAGCCCACCCCACTCCACTCCTCGCTCTTACCCTGTTTTCCCGCAACGGCCCCATGGAGCAGGGGGTTGAGGAGGAGCTGGAGGGACGCCGGGTTCCCCAGGCTGTTGAGAAGCTGGAGGATGTTTGGCTCCGGGAGGAGCCCCTTCCCACGATTCAGTGCCTTGAACAAAGTTGCCGACGTCAGAGTCGCATGGGGGCACCGGGCCAGCGACAGGCGGACGAGGGACGGCGCCGAGTGGGATTGTCAATGGGCCGGAGTGAGCCCCGTACGGATCCCAACCACCTTCCGCTGGGCGCCTCCTGGCCCCCGAGCTCCCCCCACCCCGAGTTCCCCTGGCCCCTCCCCCGAGCCCCCCCGGCCCCCGAGCCACGTTCATCAGTGGCACTCGACAGTGCCAGGGACACCTAAAGTAACCGGGGAGCCAGCATCTGCCCATCGCACCCCACGCTACGCCCCCAGCCCCCGCCCTGGGGCACACTTTCTGCATGTGGCGGGAAGAGGAAGCTCCGTGGGCCCGGCGCCGGGGGTCTGAACAGGCCGAAGCCATGGGACCGGCACTTACCGTGGCCTGGGCCGCTATCAGAGCGGCCAGCATGCTGCGCCCGGGAGGGCCTGGGGCGCAGAAGGAGACGCGGACGTGGCTGCCAGCAAGCGCCAGGCCGTCGGTGGCCTGCTGGACCATCTCGGCCATCTCCTCCGACTCGTACTCCAGCACCGCGAAGCCTTTCAGATGCCCGTCCTGGCCGCACGCCAGCTACAAAGACAAGGCGGCGGGAAGGCGGCTCAGCGCAGCAGGGAGAGGCCGGGCCCTGCGTGCTCGCGGGTGGGCAGCACAAGGGGCTTTCAGACCTTGCAGGCTGCTGCTTCCAGCCCCCCGCCCCGCCCCCAACCTGACACGGAGCCTGCCTGGATCTCAGGCCTGAGCCCCGAGAACACACAGTGGCCTCTCCTGGAGCCCCAGGCCGGGCTGAGCAGAGCAGGCGTAGCCAGGGACTCAGCGGACAGGGTGGGCTTTGGGGCCGCACTGCAGCAGGCGGCTGTGGAAAGCCCAGCTCTGAAACTCCCGCTCGCCTCCCCAAGCTCTGCTCTGCCAAACTGCGGCGGGGAAAAGCGCTTAGCGTGACCCCCTGGCTGCTCCCGGGCGCGGGAAGGCCTGGACCGGAGGGACGAGCTAGAGGCCTCGAGCCAGGCAGAGCTGCACTCTAGGGGACAGCCCCAAGGCCACTCTGCACACGTTTGCACGGGCTATTTCCCTAGCAAAGGGCCAGGGTCTGGAGACCCCTCCCTCACTGCCTTGGCCAGCTCAGCCAGCCAGGCGCCTCCCCCTCTGACGCTGGCTCCTCCCTTCCCCATAGGCGTCGGAGGCACAGCCCGCCCCGCACCGAGGCCCGTCTGCAGGAAGAGGGCTGGCTGCCCCACGAATGGCCCTTCGGGGTGGGACCGTGTTACAACGATTCCGGCCACAGCCCAGCACGGACGCGGTCACCCCAGAGCGGGCGGCACGGGGCCTGGGTAAACCTCGCCAGCAGACCCTTTGGTTAGGGTTTTAGTGCAGCCCCGGGCCCGGCCCCACAACACGGCGCGAGGCAGCGGTGCGAGCAGGAGGGAGGCGCCTCACCTGGCAGAAGGTGGGGGCACAGAGGGCCGAGAAGACCCGCCTCAGCTCCTCCAGGTCGCTGTAGCTGTGGGGCAGTTTGTCCACACACAGGCACTTGGAATGGACCAGGTCTGCGGTCAGCTGGCTGGCGTCGGTCCAGTGCACGTACAGCGTCCGCGTGCCCAGCTGCCTGCCCAGCAGGTCCGACTTGGCTCGGGCCGCCGAGTCCTTCTTCATGTACTCGACGAAGCCGTAGCCTTTGGAGTGGCCCGTCCGCTCGCTGTACACCAGGAAGCAGCGCTCCAGGTTGCCGAACGGCCGCACCAGCTCCTCAAACTGCTGCTGCGTGTGGAGCTGGGGCAGGTTGGCGATGCAGAGCAGGGCGTCCGTGGGCTGCAGCTGCACCGAGAGCTCCCTGTCCCGCAGCTTGCTCAGGTGGAACTGCCTGATGGCCGCCTCGGCTTGCTCCCCGTTCAGCAGGGTGACAAAGGCTGCAAGCAGACGTGAGGTGACCCCCGGCCCCGCCCCAGCTCAGAGCCGCACCCCACGGCCGAGGAGAGGGGTCAGCCGCAGGCGGCTCTAGAGGGAGGGCTCAGCTCCCCGCAGGGCGGCCTAACAGCAGCGCCGGCCCAGCAGATGCCTCACGCCCATGCTGGCAGCCTCTGGCACAAGGCAGAAGTCCTGGCCTGGCACGAGACCCTCGGGGCCCTAAGACAGGACCCGAGAGGACTCTGCGGCTTCTGCCAGGACGGCCGACGGTCCCACCCACACCCTGCTCCTGACAATGGCCCAGCGGGCGGGGGTGGGAACGGCTCTCCAGGGATCACCCGTGACGCCCAGAGCACGATGGCAGCGAGCGGCTCAAGCCCTGACACTGAGGGATGGAGAAAGGCCCAGCACCACAGCAAGCTCCGCCCCCAAGCCGTACGGGCTGGGCAAGCGAGGCAGAGCAGCGGTGAAATGCAGCCGGCCCGGCCCGGCCCGGCCCGGCCCGGCACGGCGGGCCCTACAGCGCCTAGCTTGCCGACTAGGGACCCAGCCCCTGGCTCACTGGAGCCGCTGCGCAGACGCGGAGGAAGACCCCACCCACAGACGGTTCCCAGCACGGCCAGAGAAGGCGGATCAGCCCTCCTAGAAATGAAACCCCAGCGTAAGCCCCTGGCCAGAGAGGAGCTGCCCTGCCGTCCTGGACTGGGAAAGGACCAGTCCCTCTAGGGACGTTAAATGGCCTTTAATCAGGGAATCAAGTAGTCGATGGAGGTTCCGCCGATGGGTCGACAAGGGGGACTGCAGAGCTGCAGCAGGGTTAGCTCCTGGCCCGGCAGAGGTGCAGTGGGGGTGGGAGGGGACCCAGGTGCGAGCCAGGACAGCTGATTCCTGGCTCACTCTCAGTCCCCCGCTGTGCCTCTGCCTCCCCCCGGCACCGGCTCCTGCTCCCCCCTTGGGCAGAGGCAGGGGGGTGTGTGTGCAGAAAGCAACTAGTCGAGTCTCTCTGTGACTACTGCCGGGCAGTGGCCTAGTCGCCCCCCCCATTCACTCGCCCAGCGTCCGGAGGGGGCTGGGCCACCGCTGCTCCCTGGCATCTTTGCGAGGTTGGCCAGTCGGATCTCACTTGAGGGGGGGGGGGGGCAGACGCTTACTCACCAGTCCCCTTGTACTTGTCCACAAAACAGTATTTCAGTTCGTAGTCGCTGAGCAGGTCGTGAACCTCCTGCGTAGACAAAGCCAAAGAGAAGTCAGCTGCTGGGGGGGAGAGACACCACAGCCCCAAAGGGCAGCACCACCTGCCCCCGCCAGGCTCCGGCCTGGAAGACGACGATCCACAGGAGACGCCAGGGGCCGGAGCATGCAGCGCTCACCAGGCCAGCCGCGTGGCTCCATTCAGAAAGGGTTGCCATGTGGCTTGGAAAAGGGGCTCCCACAAAGACCGACAGGCAGACTGTCTGGAGCCAGGCAGGACCCTGCACCTCATGGCAGAATTCTCCAGTGGAAAAGGGCAACAGCGCAACCAAGGAGAGCTGAATCCGTCAGTGGCAGAGCTAACCCCAGAAACAAGCCTAATTTTCACAGGCACATTCCAGCAGAGCCAGAGGTCTTGGTATTTCCTGGCTCCGCAGTGCGTGGGCAGGTCTGGTGACATACGGAGCACACCAAACGGCTCCCGTTAGCCAGCTTTTCCCAGGACTGCTTGCTAACTGCTCCCTCTAGCTGCAGGCACAGTGAAGGCTCAGGCAAGACTTGCGGCTGGCATCTGAACAGGGAGCTCCACTGAAAGCCACAAGCAGCCCTTGCTGCTACTTCCGGCCTGGGGCTTGTAAGTCACAAAGTTCAGAACCAAATGGGCGGGCTTCACTCCCGCCTCCTGGTACCCCTCTTTAGTCCCCCAGCCTAGAGCCCCCGGAAAAGGGATTCCTCTCCTCCCACACCCCAGGGTTAACCCTCAAGCAGCCACAGCAGTGACCTGCCTGGCAAACGAGGAGCCTTTTCTCTAGCACCGGGGCATCCGAAGGCAGGTTCCCAGGTTCCCAGGCATGCCCATCCCTGATGCAGCGCTCTCGTTCCCAGGGTCAGTGCGGTGGAGACCAGCTGGAGAGCAAGGGCTGGCAGAGCCCAGGCAGGGAGCAGCCCCGGGCATGTTCTCTGCTGGCTGGCATCAGGCTACAGCAGCATGGCCACCAGAACTGCTGGGCCTGGGCCTGCCCCGGCTCCATGCTTCAGAAGGGGCGGAGCCTCGGGCAGAAGGGGCAGGCTGGGGGCAGCCAGCTTTCGGAGCCATCCAAAGCGCACCACTGAGAGGCAATGGACAGGGCCTGGGGGCCCACGGCACAGCCACTAGGAGCCCAGAACCCTGTGACCTGCCAGGCTCCCCGCCCCCACTATCCGTGCTATGGGATGTCTGCACTGCACCCAAGTTACTTAGCAGGATAAAACCCATCCAGTGAGAACAAGACGCACCTTGTCACTAATGCCAACCCCAGCCGCTGCCGTGCCCGGAGCACCATGTGGCCAGCTGGCCTGCCTTGGAGGAACGCCCGTTCCAACGGCACACGGGGCAGGCAGCCACCTCAAGCTGTACCCGCGGCTCCTTTCAGAGACGCATCTTCAAGCCAGCGAGTTACCATCTCCGCTGCCCCGGGCAGCAATTCCACGTACCACTTCGCCTGAGGCATTGCCCTCCTCTGGCACCCTCAGCCGTGTTGTGCAGGGAGCGAGGCCCTGCCACATCACCACGGCAGAGCAAGGAACAAACCCCAGAAATCCTCGAGAATCCTGAGCTCTCCAGGTCCCTTCCACCTCTAGGATTCTATGATCCCAGGAACCTGGCACCCTGCTCCAGACTGACTACCTCCAAGAAAACCCACAGGCAGAAGTGGACGAGCAAGAGCCTGCTGATCAGCCCATGAGGGTCTCTGTGGCCCAATCCATCATCCCTGCATGCCAGGGAGACCTGCGCTGCTGGAGACATTCCAGAAGGGGCATTCACAGTGTGCTCCCCTTCCAGGGTAAGCCTAGAGACCTGCCGGAGGGACGGCTCCTTGCTCAGTCTCTCCTGGTCCCTATTACCTGTGCTTCTGGAAAGCCAGGCCACCACACTTTGGAGCCAGTGGAGAGCAGCAGGAAGTCAAGTGCTCCAGCTGAACAATGAGAGCAGGTCATGGGATCAAACCATTACCTGCTGGCCTGATGAGTTCATTCTGTGGAAGGACAATAGAACTGTGTTCACAAGGATTTCCTGCAAAGTCCCATTGTCCTTCCTAACAGCCAGGGAGCTTAATAGAAAGTGCAGCATGCTAAAGGGACCAGAAAGGAAGGTGCTTTTATAGCAAGAAGTAACAAGGGGGCTGTAGCAGGAGATGGTCTGCTGAGGACAAAGATTAAATCCATGTTAGATTTTGGAGAAAATGCAAAATATCACTGAACCAACCGAGTTCCGGGTTTTGTATCAACTTGAAACTCAGCCCAATTCCTGTCAAAGATTTATGACCATGAAAATGTTCTGTTTTGTACATCGGTATTGCAACATTTCCAGTTTCATTATGAAATTAGGTGCATTTGACCGAGTTTCTCTCTGCATTTGAGGGCTCACTAGAACCAGATACTCAGGTAATGAGACCTAGGAAATCTAGCTGTTTGCACAAACCTCGGAGTAGCCAAAACAGACTTCCATCCCCCTAAGCAGGACTGGAAAAGATCAGTCTGATTAAGGGAGACTGCGCCTCTTCCAGAGTTGTTGTGAGCCAGTTTGAGGAGTCAAAACTAAGCAGCAACTAAATGACAAGAAACACACTTGTCTAGAAGGAAACCCTCGATGCCACATAGGCACAGCCTATGATACAGATTTCTATTTTTTTATCCAATAAAGTGAGGGAGAAAAGGTGAACAACTCCAGAGAGACATGAGTGGACTACATAAAGGCAGCCAGATAAGAAGCAAACACACTTACACACACTATATAAACATCCACTGCTATTGTGCCTCCCAAATCAAGTCCCAAATGAACTATTTAACTTAACGACTGTATATGTTTAAGGACTCAAGAGTTCGAATGCTATCTTTCGATGCACTGGGGAAGTTACTTCTCTCTGCACTCAGAGTTCGGCTGTGAATTCAGGGGTCGAGAGGGCTAGCTGATGTTTGTAAACTGCTTTGAGGCTGCAAAGTCCAACTTTTGTGGGTGTGGAAGGAACAGGATATCAGCTCACATCTCAGAGAGGGAGCAAAGATTACAGAGAGACAAGCCAACCCGCACAAATGGCCTATTCAAATTCACTGCTGCGTCACCTAGGAGCTGTTCAGAGGACAGATTCTAATCACTGCATGAGACAGCAACTGGCATTTTATAGGTTAAACCAACAAGGAAGCAGGTGGCAGCCACCTGAACATCCAGGTGACCCTGGTTAGGAGTCAGGGATGGGAGCTGGGCACCAGAAGGCCCCGGGAAAGGGAGAGGCTCGTCCCACCCCTCAAACGCCTGGCATCTTCGGAGCGTCGCCGCCCTCCCCTTACTGCCGCAGCTAAAGAGAGGAGAAAGCTCCACCCATTCCACCCCCTTCTTCAGTCCAACTCCCCGTCACTTCTCCAGGGTGCAGCCCACGATAAGTGTCCCCCGGACCAACTTCCCCGATTGCTCATCCTGCCAGCCCAGCGCCCGCATCCCCGGGCTAGGTCAGGGCATTTGGCTCCTTGCTCCCCTCGCCTGTAAACCTCCTCCTTACCCGGTCGGTCACGTGCCCGGCTTCCCCCCCCCCCCCGTTACCTGGCTGGTCACGTGCCCGGCTCGCCCCCCCCCGTTACCTGGCTGGTCACGTGCCCGGCTCGCCCCCCCCCCCCCGTTACCTGGCTGGTCACGTGCCCGGCTCGCCGCCCCCCCCCCCCCGTTACCTGGCTGGTCACGTGCCCGGCTCGCCGCCCCCCCCCCCCGTTACCTGGCTGGTCACGTGCCCGGCTCGCCGCCCCCCCCCCCCGTTACCTGGCTGGTCACGTGCCCGGCTCGCCGCCCCCCCCCCCCCGTTACCTGGCTGGTCACGTGCCCGGCTCGCCCCCCCCCCCCCCCCGTTACCTGGCTGGTCACGTGCCCGGCTCGCCGCCCCCCCCCCCCCGTTACCTGGCTGGTCACGTGCCCGGCTCGCCCCCCCCCCCCCCCGTTACCTGGCTGGTCACGTGCCCGGCTCGCCGCCCCCCCCCCCCCCGTTACCTGGCTGGTCACGTGCCCGGCTCGCCGCCCCCCCCCCCCCCCGTTACCTGGCTGGTCACGTGCCCGGCTCGCCGCCCCCCCCCCCCCCCCGTTACCTGGCTGGTCACGTGCCCGGCTCGCCGCCCCCCCCCCCCCGTTACCTGGCTGGTCACGTGCCCGGCTCGCCCCCCCCCCCCCCCCGTTACCTGGCTGGTCACGTGCCCCCCCCCCCGGCTGGCCGCCCCCCCCCCCCGTTACCTGGCTGGTCACGTGCCCGGCTCCCCCCCCCCCCCCCCCCCCCCCCCGTTACCTGGCTGGTCACGTGCCCGGCTCGCCGCCCCCCCCCCCCCCGTTACCTGGCTGGTCACGTGCCCGGCTCGCCGCCCCCCCCCCCCCCGTTACCTGGCTGGTCACGTGCCCGGCTCGCCCCCCCCCCCCCCCCCCCCCCCCCCCGTTACCTGGCTGGTCACGTGCCCGGCTCGCCCCCCCCCCCCCCGTTACCTGGCTGGTCACGTGCCCGGCTCGCCGCCCCCCCCCCCCCGTTACCTGGCTGGTCATGCCCGGCTCGCCCCCCCGTTACCTGGCTGGTCACGTGCCCGGCTCGCGCCCCCCCCCCCCGTTACCTGGCTGGTCACGTGCCCGGCTCGCGCCCCCCCCCCCCCCCGTTACCTGGCTGGTCACGTGCCCGGCTCGCGCCCCCCCCCCCGTTACCTGGCTGGTCACGTGCCCGGCTCGCGCCCCCCCCCCCCCCCCGTTACCTGGCTGGTCACGTGCCCGGCTCGCGCCCCCCCCCCCCCCCGTTACCTGGCTGGTCACGTGCCCGGCTCGCGCCCCCCCCCCCGTTACCTGGCTGGTCACGTGCCCGGCTCGCGCCCCCCCCCCCCCGTTACCTGGCTGGTCACGTGCCCGGCTCGCGCCCCCCCCCCCGTTGCCTGGCTGGTCACGTGCCCGGCTCGCGCCCCCCCTCCCCCGTTACCTGGCTGGTCACGTGCCCGGCTCGCGCCCCCCCTCCCCCGTTACCTGGCTGGTCACGTGCCCGGCTCGCGCCCCCCCCCCCCCCGTTACCTGGCTGGTCACGTGCCCGGCTCGCGCCCCCCCCCCCCGTTACCTGGCTGGTCACGTGCCCGGCTCGCGCCCCCCCCCCCCCGTTACCTGGCTGGTCACGTGCCCGGCTCGCGCCCCCCCCCCCCCCGTTACCTGGCTGGTCACGTGCCCGGCTCCCCCCCCCCGTTACCTGGCTGGTCACGTGCCCGGCTCGCGCCCCCCCCCCGTTACCTGGCTGGTCACGTGCCCGGCTCCCCCCCCCCGTTACCTGGCTGGTCACGTGCCCCCCGGTACCTGGTTGGTGACGTCCCCGGGCAGCCCCCGGATCAGGACCTTGCGGCGGTTGCGGAACTGGCGGGCGCTGCGCTCCAGGCGGGCGCGCACCTCGGCCGGGTCCAGCGCGGGCAGCTCCTCCTCGGGCGCGCGGCCCGGCCCCGCCTCCGGCCCCGGCGGCTCCGGGCTGGGGACCGACGCGGCGCCCGAACCAGCCGCCGCCGCCGCCATCTTGGGAACCCGCCGCCGCCTCCCCCTCGACCATAGAGAGGCGGGCGGCCGGCACAGAGCGGCGCCAAGATCCCGCCGCCCTATTGGGCCGCCGCGACCCCGCCTACCCAGCGGCGTCCCGCCCCACGCCACCATCCGCGCTCCTCATTGGTCGGGAGGCCCCAGAATGAGCATCGCGCCCAGCGATTGGCCAGCGCGGGCAGCCCCTTGGCTCGCGGCTGCAGGGCCCGCCCGCTGGCCCGCAAGTGACCCCGCCACTCGGCGCGTCACTGGGCCCCGCCCCCCAACCGCAGTGACGGAGCGAGGCCAGGCGGGGGGCGGGGCTGTGACAGGTTCGGGGGCGGGGGGCGGGGCTGTGAGAGGTGAGAGGGCAGGGGGCGGGGCTGTGACAGGTTCGGGGGCGGGGCTGTGAGGTGGAGGGCAGGGGGCGGGGCTGTGAGGTGGAGGGCAGGGGGCGGGGCTGTGACAGGTGAGGGGCAGAGGGCGGGGCTGTGAGAGGTGGAGGGCAGGGGGCGGGGCTGTGAGAGGTTCAGGGGCGGGGCTGTGAGGTGGAGGGCAGGGGGCGGGGCTGTGATAGGTTCGGGGGGGGCGGGGCTGTGACAGGTTCGGGGGCGGGGCTGTGACAGGTTCGGGGGCGGGGCTGTGAGGTGGAGGGCAGGGGGCGGGGCTGTGACAGGTGAGGGGGCGGGGCTGTGAGGTGGAGGGCAGGGGGCGGGGCTGTGACAGGTGAGGGGCAGAGAGCGGGGCTGTGAGAGGTGGAGGGCAGGGGGCGGGGCTGTGACAGGTGAGGGGGCGGGGCTGTGACAGGTGAGGGGCAGAGGGCGGGGCTGTGAGAGGTGGGGGGCAGGGGGCAGGGGGCAGGGCTGTGACAGGTGAGGGGGCGGGGCTGTGACAGGTGAGGGGCAGAGGGCGGGGCTGTGAGAGGTGGGGGGCAGGGGTCAGGGCTGTGACAGGTGAGGGGCAGAGGGTGGGGCTGTGAGAGGTGGGGGGCAGGGGGCAGGGCTATGACAGGTTTGGGAGGAGCTGCTCCCCACCTCATCACTGGTTAACCAATTAAATGGGATTTTACACCCCTTGTTGGGTCCCTCTGTGTGTGGGGGGGAGGCTGCAGCCTCGTTTCCCTCCCCCCACCCTCACTGTGGGGCGGGGAACAAACCCTGAGTGGGCCCCAGCCCCTCCCGCACCTGCTGCAGCCTTTTCAGTAGGGCAGGAGCCGGGCCCATGGGGCTGGCCGGTGTGGGGGAAATCGAGGCTGTAGGGCCAATGCAGGGCGATAACGTGGCCCCTGCCATTTAGCCCTGGTGCACAGCAGAGAAGCTGCTGCCCATTACCCCTTCAACCAGCCCACTCTGTCCGGCTCGGCGCAGTGGAGACATTCCAGGCAGCTGGAAGGAAGCAGGTGGGAGCCCCTTAGAAAAGTCACCCCATCTACCCAGGGAAGGACAAGCCATCAGATGTCAACCCCAGGCCAGTCAGCAGAGCAGCTGATCCGACACTTAGTACAGAATTAAAGAAGGGCACCAACATCCTCCCTCCAATGGGAGTTTATGGCAAATAGTCGACATCTTTTCACCTCCATGAAGTAAGTTGTTCCAGGTAACAGTAGTGATGTCATGTACTTAGATTGCCGTAGGCTTGGTAGCACACATCATTTTGATAAAAAACTAGAATTTCAAATTAACATGGCTCACATTCAGGGCATTAAAACCTGGCTGACAGTAGCTAGAAATGGGGAATAAAAATCAAACAGTTTCTAGCAGGATCCTATAAGAATTGGTTCTTTTTTTAATCAAGTCCCAGGAAAAAAATTATAAAATAACTGATAAAGTTTGCAGATGACACAAAACTGGGAGTGTGGTAAATAATGAAGAGGACCAGTCACTCAGGGATCTGGATCACTGCACTGGATAAGCAAACAGCATGCATGAAGAGAGGTAGAATGTAAATGCATATCTCTAGAAATAAAAAATGCAGGCGGTACTTACAGGGTGAGGGACTGACTATCTTGGAAGCAGTGACTTTGAATGAGATATGGGAGTCATGGTGAAAAACCAGATCCCCAGCAGATGCTGTGGCCAAAAGAGCTAATGGGATAGATGTTGGGTACATGAACGAGGGAATGGCGAGTAGCTGTAGAGACGCTATTTTACCTGTTATTGGGCACTGGTACAACTGCTGTTGGAATACTAGGGCCAGGTCTGCTACCCGCAAGCCAAGCGGGATGTTGAGAGGGTCCAGAGAAAAGCCACGAGAATGATTAGCGCTAGAAAACATGCCTTGTGCTAAGTTCCAGTCTTTGTTAAACTCAGCGCTAAGCCCAAGAGCAGAGTCTAGAAGCATGTGTGTGGCCAGGGGCAGCAACCTTTGGCGCTCAGCCAATCAGGGTAATCTGCTGGCAGGCAGAGACCGTTTAGCTCCCCTGGGCTAGGACTGGGAGCTGCAAGGAAACCTTCCAGCCGATACTGAACAGTTGGAAACTACCCCCCTGGGCTGAGACCTGAGACTCAACGATTGTTCCCCATGCACAGGGCTCTGCGTTTAAGGGCCTGTAGAGCAAAGTCTAGCACCAATCCACGCCTGGAGGCAACTCCTCCTGAAGAGTGGGCCTAGGTCACTGCGAGTTCTCTCCCCCGGCAACTGTTAAATCAAGCTGAGATTTGCGTGTAAGGAATCTGCTCTAGGAAATAGTGGGGGGGACGATCTCTGGCCTGTGGTACCTGGAGTGGACCAGGTGATTGCAAATGGCCCCTTGCCACCAGGGCCAGCCTTACCCATAGGCAGAATATGCAGCTGCATGGGGCACCCAAAAAGGGGGGGCACCCCTGGGTCTTAATGTCCACCCAGCCACCCGTCCTTGCTGCAACCTAGTGGCTACGTCTAGACTGGCACGATTTTCCAGAAATGCTTTTAACGGAAAAGTTTTCCATGAAAAGCATTTTCGGAACAGAGCGTCTAGATTGGCAAGACGCTTTAACACAAAAGCACTTTTTGCAGAAAAGCGTCTGTGCCAATCTAGACGCGGTTTTGCGCAAAAAAGCCCCAATCACCATTTTCGCCATCGAGGCTTTTTTGCGCAAAACAAATCTGAGCTGCCTACACCGGCCCTTTGGCGCAAAAGAGACTTTTGCCCGAACGGGAGCAGCACAGTATTTCCGCAAAAAGCACCGATTCTTACAGCAGGAAGTCAGGGCTTTTGCAGAAATTCAAGCGGCCAGTGTAGACAGCTGGCAAGTTTTTCCGGAAAAGCAGCTGATTTTCCAGAAAAACTGGCCAGTCTAGACACAGCCAGTGAGTCTAACTCGGGAGATGCTGCACTTGAGACAGCTGCCTAGATCAATTAGCAGGACGTTGAGTCTGAAAGAACCAATCGAGGGGGAACGAAGCCATTTACCTGTCAGTTTCTGAACTGACGGTCTCAGAGGGGGAGCCCTGGCAGGTGGGCTCCACAAAACCAACAGCCCTGTGGCACCTTGCAGACGAACAGTTATTTGGGTCAAAGCCCCCTCAGATGCACGGACCCGCCCAAGTGCTTTTTACCCACGGACGCTTATACCCAAATTCAGCAGCTGGTCTGTCCGATGCCCCAGGACTCCTCGTTGGTTTTGAATTTACTGCGTGACTCTATAGCCGTGGTCACCAGCCAGGAGATCGCGAGCTACCGGTACATCTCAGGGGCTCTAAGAGTAGCTCTTGAGCCCTCTCCGAACTGTGCACCGGCACAGGACATTTACGTTAGATTTCCTCATGTAATGTAGGTGGGGCTTCAAGGAAGGGGCGGGGCTTCAAGGAAGGGGCGGGGCAGTAGATCTTCGCCTGTTCTGAGACTTAAAGTGATCTTGGGTGTAAAAAGGTTGGAGACCCCTGCTCTACAGGACCCGACTCCAAAACTTGCTTTACAAATATTTCACGTGTGTGTTGCTGAAGATTAGAAAATCATCTCTCTAACAACTCTTGTTCCAGCCCCTCCCAGCCCGGCTGCCAGCAGGCAGGGGACACCACTTTAACAGTAGGGCCCCACAACTCCAAGCCCAGCTTTGGGGTTTATGAATTTCTTCCACACCTGGATGGGTGTGTGGGTTAAGCAGCCTTACAAGAGAAGCTCCTGAGCCCAGGGAAGGAATGAACTGTGAGGAGCAGGGAGTCCCCTTAGCCATACGCTGGCACCCGGCCCTTCTCGCAGGGCTGCCTAACGGTGCTGCTGGCCCACACCCCGTGCTGTGCGAGCTGCAATGCAGTGAACAGCAGCCTTTGACTTGTCAGTCATGTCTCACACGAGCACCAGTCCCTTGCTTTTGTGCATGGACAGCACCTAGCACAGACGGACCCAGGCCTGCAGACGTGCCAAGCCCACAGAGCAGCAATTTTCAGGAGTAATTTATTTGAAGAAAAGTTCAGGGCTGACATCAGCTCCCGGTTACAGCACCACTGGGAGATGGGCAGAGAGCAGAGACGTTCACGTTCGATACAGGCCTCCCTCCCGCTGGCCTCGGCGCGGTACACACCGCCACGCTGGCCGCAAACGAGGAAGCTGCCGCTTCTTCCGCTCACAGCTCCAGTGCGGCAGCAAGGGGCGAGGCAAGGCACTGCTGGCCTGGCACCCACGGCCCCAGGCAGCACGATTCCTACTCCAGGCCCACGGCTCACGGCAGAGGTTCAAGGACGTTTACACAGACAGCAATAAATAAGGGGCAGGGAAATCAACCAGGGCGGTTTCACAGTGACCGTCGCCGCCTCCTTCCTTCACACGCATTGCAGGGCTCCGCGAGCCAGACCAGCGCGCTCAGACCAGCGTCCGCACTAGTCCAGGCAGGGGATGAGCCTGTGGAGGGGGTGGAAACACAGTGGCAAGACAGGAGGTATGTTACAAACACAGAGGTACGATTTCCTCGCCCAAGAGGAGAGGCCAAGAGCTCACGGCTGCTGGCAGCGGGAGCCCTCACGGGCCGTTAAAACCGCAGCAGAGGGGGAGCGGGAAGTGCAGCGGCAGAGCACAGGGGAGGGCTGCCCCGGAGCAGGGCAGGGGGCCGCAGAGCGGGGGGGGGGGGGGGGAGGCTGTCCTTTGGTGAGCAGCTAAAGGCAGGTCTTGGCTCGGACTGGGGTTTGGTTTAAGGCCAGCAGACCCCTCCCGCCTCCCCCGCCATGGGCTAGTTCAGTGCTTGCCCCCAGGAGAGGGAGGCAGAACAAGGCTCTGGGTGGCACGTGGCCCCAGCCACACAGGCACGAGGGGTGAGTGGACTGGCCGGGCTGCCTGCCCAGGGTGGGGTCCAGCAGACAGATGATCCCAGCAGCCCTTCAGGAGGCAGGGGCCAGCACAGCAGGGCGAGAGGCTGCGCTGGCAGAAGGCAGGCCCCAGCGGGCAGGCCCAGGCCCTTTCGGGGGGGAGGAGAAGAGATGGGAGCAGAGGGGGCACAGGCACTGCACGGGGGCTGCTGCTGTCCCGGGGCAGAGCCCCTCTGCCCACGTGCCCCGGGGGCCCCGGTGGAAGCAGGCACTGTGGCGCTTGATGGCACAAACCAGGCGGGAGCCCGAGCAGCTGGGCAGCGCTTTCCCTGGTTCAGAGGCAGGGGCTGGGCTCCAGGAGCTTGTGGGGAGGTCTCTGAGCTCTCCTGGGGCAGCTCTCTGGACCGGGCCCCCTCCTCCTGCCCCCAGCCAGGGCAGCACGTGGCCCAGGTCTCCCTGCAGTGGCCCAGGGTGCGGCCGTTAGGCTCCACAGCTCTGCCCGCGTCGCCCCCGCCAAGCGGAGCCAGGTCTGCCATCCACGTGTTCTGTGCAGAGGCGTGTGCGTGTGGGCACCGCCAGTCCGAACACGCTGCCGGCTGCAGGCGCCCAACAGCGGGGAGGCCGCCCAAGCGCCCCGCTCACAGAGAACACGGGCAGGAAGGCAGCATGCGGCTCCCGCACAGCGGCGCGGCCTCGAAACGCCCGTGGCCAAAGCAGCAGGTCCAACGGCAGCAGTGGCAGCAGGAGCGTGGCCAGCTCTCCCCGTGGGACGGCTCCACGTGGCCAAGTCCCAGGCCTCTCCCGTGGCAGGCGGGCCCCGGCCCCGTGCTCAGCACACGCTGAAGACCGAGGGGGCCTGCGCCTTGTACTTCTCGTGGAAGGTCTTCAGGAGCGGGACGAGGTTCTGGAACGCCGGGCGGAAGGAGGCCTCCGATTCCCAGCAGTTCTTCATTAGGCGGTAGATCTGAGGGAGCAGAGCACGACTGAACGCCGGCCGGGAGCCAGACAGCCGCTCCCCGCCCAGCCCTTCCCTCCAGCCGGCCGGGCACCCAACCGCCCCCCTTCCCCCGAGCCGGCCGGGCACCAAACCGCCCCCCTTCCCCTGAGCCGGCCGGGAGCCAGACAGCCGCTCCCCGCCCCGCCCTTCCCTCCAGCCGGCCGGGCACCGAACCACCCCCCTTCTCCTGAGCCGGCCGGGAGCCAGACAGCCGCTCCCCGCCCCGCCCTTCCCCCCGCCGGCCGGGCACCCAACCGCCCCCCTTCCCCCCGCCGGCCGGGAGCCAGACAGCCGCTCCCCGCCCCGCCCTTCCCTCCAGCCGGCCGGGCACCCAACCGCCCCCCTTCCCCCGAGCCGGCCGGGCACCAAACCGCCCCCCTTCCCCTGAGCCGGCCGGGAGCCAGACAGCCGCTCCCCGCCCCGCCCTTCCCCCCGCCGGCCGGGCACCCAACCGCCCCCCTTCCCCCCGCCGGCCGGGAGCCAGACAGCCGCTCCCCGCCCCGCCCTTCCCTCCAGCCGGCCGGGCACCCAACCGCCCCCCTTCCCCCCGCCAGCCGGGCACCCAACCGCCCCCCTTCCCCCCGCCGGCCGGGCACCCAACCGCCCCCCTTCCCCTGAGCCGGCCGGGCACCAAACCGCCCCCCTTCCCCTGAGCCGGCCGGGAGCCAGACAGCTGCTCCCCGCCCCGCCCTTCCCTCCAGCCGGCCGGGCACCGAACCGCCCCCCTTCCCCTGAGCCGGCCGGGAGCCAGACAGCCGCTCCCCGCCCCGCCCTTCCCCCCGCCGGCCGGGAGCCAGACAGCCGCTCCCCGCCCCGCCCTTCCCCCTGCCGGCCGGGCACCGAACCGCCCCCCTTCCCCCCGCCGGCCGGGAGCCAGACAGCCGCTCCCCGCCCCGCCCTTCCCTCCAGCCGGCCGGGCACCCAACCGCCCCCCTTCCCCCGAGCCGGCCGGGCACCCAACCGCCCCCCTTCCCCCGAGCCGGCCGGGCACAGAACCGCCCCCCTTCCCCCCGCCGGCCGGACACCCGGGCACTCAACCGCCCCCCCTTCCCCCAAGCCGGCCGGACACCCAACCGCCCCCCTTCCCCCAAGCCGGCCGGACACCCAACCGCCCCCCTTCCCCCAAGCCGGCCGGACACCCAACCGCCCCCCCTTCCCCCCAGCCGGCCGGGCACCCAACCGCCCCCCCTTCCCCCCAGCCGGCCGGACACCCAACCGCCCCCCCTTCCCCCAAGCCAGCCGGGCACCCAACCGCCCCCCTTCCCCCCAGCCGGCCGGGCACCCAACCGCCCCCCTTCCCCCAAGCCGGCCAGGAGCCAGGACTGGGCCATTGGCTGTCGTGCACCTTCCCCCTCCTGGAGGCCGATGAAGCCTGGCCCGAGGGAGGGGGAGCAGCCCTGCTCTGTGCAACTGGCTGACCCCAGGCATGACCCGCCGAGGGGACTCCAGGGGGCTTGCACTGCCCTCAGCGGGGCCCGGCTGCCCCCGTGCTCGTGGCAGCGTGGAGGGCAAGGCAGCCTGCTGCCTCCGGGCCCAGTGAGAGCGCAGGTAAGTGCCCCCCCGGCCACTGGCTCGCCCCGGCCCTGGCCCGTATCCCCTGCAGCGTCAGGGCTTGCGCACTTCCTGTCCCAGCCCGCCCCAGGTGGAAGCAGCACTTCCCGGCACGGCACGGCTCCGTGCCCAGCCTCACCTCGCACGGACAGTCCTTCGGGCTCGGGAGCCGCCTGCCCCTGTCCAGCAGCTCGATCAGCCGCAGCACCGTCATCTGGCCCTGAGTCGCTCCGATCAGCTCCAGGAACTTCTAGGTGGGCGGGAGAACACAGCTGGTTGGTGGGGAGGGTCCAGCGTGGCCCCGCGGGCAGGCCGGCCCGCCAGCCCCTCCCCACTCACCACGGGAGGGCTCTGGCTGGGGTCGCAGCGGGTCAGCAGCTCGTAGAGCGTGACGCCGAAGGACCAGACGTCGGAGGCGTAGTAGAACTTGCATTCCTTCAGGCACTCCGCGGCGTACCTGCGGGGAGACGCTGCCGTCACCGCCTGGGCACGAGGGGCCCCGGGCCAGGCCCTGCCCGCGAGGCGGCGGATCCCCGGCCGCAGGCCGAAGGAGGCTGGGGCACAGAGCCTTGCTCTGGCTCCGGCTCCCCCGCCACCGGCCGAGCCCTGAGCCGCTGACCAGGAGGGGCCGATTCATCACCCCCAGCTGGACCCCACCGTGCACACCGCCTCCAGGCGGGCCCCAGCGTCTCCAGCCAGCTCCCCCGGGGCGGGGGCACGTCCCTGCGTCTGGCTCAGAGACCCGGGGCCCAGCCTGCGGAGCTGCACCGAGGCCCTAGCAGGCCAACCTCTCCCTGGAGGGAGGAGGCCGGCGGGTCAGCGAGCTGCCCGGGGGTGGGGGGGGGGGGAGCACTCGCCAGAACACGGGGCTGTCTCCGTCCTCGCACACGCGGTAATAGTCGTGCCCTTCGGGGATGGCCTTGGCCAAGCCAAAGTCACCGATTTTCACCACGTTCTCGTTCTCCAGCAGCACGTTCCTGGCGGCCAGGTCCCTGTGGATGTAGTGCAGGGAGTGCAGGTAAGCCATGCCCTGCGGAGAGCAAACGCCGTTAGCCCGGCTGCAGCCAGGGACAGGGGCCTACCCGCCCCCGCTCTAGCCACTGGACCCCACTGCCCTCCCAGAGCCAGGGGCCTACCCGCCCCCGCTCTAGCCACTGGACCCCACTGCCCTCCCAGAGCCAGGGGCCCACCCGCCCCAGGGGCCCACCCGCCCCCGCTCTAGCCACTGGACCCCACTGCCCTCCCAGAGCCAGGGGCCCACCCGCCCCTGCTCTAGCCACTGGACCCCACTGCCCTCCCAGAGCCAGGGGCCTACCCGCCCCCGCTCTAACCACTGGACCCCACTGCCCTCCCAGAGCCAGGGGCCCACCCGCCCCTGCTCTAGCCACTGGACCCCACTGCCCTCCCAGAGCCAGGGGCCTACCCGCCCCCACTCTAACCACTGGACCCCACTGCCCTCCCAGAGCCAGGGGCCCTACCCGCCCCAGCCACTGGACCCCACTGCCCTCCCAGAGCCAGGGGCCCTACCCGCCCCCGCTCTAGCCACTGGACCCCACTGCCCTCCCAGAGCCAGGGGCCCACCCGCCCCCGCTCTAGCCACTGGACCCCACTGCCCTCCCAGAGCCAGGGGCCCTACCCGCCCCAGCCACTGGACCCCACTGCCCTCCCAGAGCCAGGGGCCCTACCCGCCCCCGCTCTAGCCACTGGACCCCACTGCCCTCCCAGAGCCAGGGGCCTACCCGCCCCCGCTCTAACCACTGGACCCCACTGCCCTCCCAGAGCCAGGGGCCCTACCCGCCCCCCCCCCCCCCACTGGAGCCCACTGCCCTCCCAGAGCCAGGGGCCTACCCGCCCCCGCTCTAGCCACTGGACCCCACTGCCCTCCCAGAGCCAGGGGCCTACCCGCCCCCGCTCTAACCACCGGACCCCACTGCCCTCCCAGAGCCAGGGGCCTACCCGCCCCCGCTCTAGCCACTGGACCCCACTGCCCTCCCAGAGCCAGGGGTCCTACCCGCCCCAGCCACCGGACCCCACTGCCCTCCCAGAGCCAGGGGCCTACCCGCCCCTGCTCTAGCCACTGGACCCCACTGCCCTCCCAGAGCCAGGGGCCCTACCCGCCCCAGCCACTGGACCCCACTGCCCTCCCAGAGCCAGGGGCCTACCCGCCCCCGCTCTAACCACCAGACCCCACTGCCCTCCCAGAGCCAGGGGCCTACCCGCCCCCGCTCTAGCCACTGGACCCCACTGCCCTCCCAGAGCCAGGGGCCCTACCCGCCCCCGCTCTAACCACCGGACCCCACTGCCCTCCCAGAGCCAGGGGCCTACCCGCCCCCGCTCTAACCACCGGACCCCACTGCCCTCCCAGAGCCAGGGGCCTACCCGCCCCCGCTCTAACCACCGGACCCCACTGCCCTCCCAGAGCCAGGGGCCTACCCGCCCCCGCTCTAACCACCGGACCCCACTGCCCTCCCAGAGCCAGGGGCCTACCCGCCCCCGCTCTAACCACCGGACCCCACTGCCCTCCCAGAGCCAGGGGCCCTACCCCCCCCCCCACTGGAGCCCACTGCCCTCCCAGAGCCAGGGGCCCTACCCGCCCCCACTCTAACCACCGGACCCCACTGCCCTCCCAGAGCCAGGGGCCTACCTGCCCCCGCTCTAACCACCGGACCCCACTGCCCTCCCAGAGCCAGGGGCCCTACCCCCCTCCCACTGGAGTCCACTGCCCTCCCAGAGCCAGGGGCCCTACCCCCCCCCACTGGAGCCCACGCCCTCCCTGGGAGAGCTGCCGGGCCGGGCTGACCTCGCAGATCTGCTGGGCGAAGAGCAGGATGTGGGCCAGGCTGACGCTGTGCTTGGGGAGATAATCCCGCAGGCTGCCCAGGGGCACGTACTCCATGATCAGCTGCACAATCTTCTCCCCTGGCGGAGGAGCTGCCGTGAGCCCCGGGCCCGGCCCGAGGGGGAACGCACCCCGGGGGCGAGGGGGGGCCGGTCACGCCCCATAACAGCCACACCCCCCCGGGGGCGAGGGGGGGCCGGTCACGCCCCATAACAGCCACACCCCCCGGGGGCGAGGGGGGGCCGGTCACGCCCCATAACAGCCACACCCCCCCGGGGACGAGGGGAGGTCGGTCACGCCCCATAACAGCCACACCCCCCCGGGGCGAGGGGGGCCGGTCACGCCCCATAACAGCCACACACACCCCCGGGGACGAGGGGAGGTCGGTCACGCCCCATAACAGCCACACACCCCCGGGGACGAGGGGAGGTCGGTCACGCCCCATAACAGCCACACACCCCCGGGGACGAGGGGGGGCCGGTCACGCCCCATAACAGCCACACACACCCCCCGGGGCGAGGGGGGGCCGGTCACGCCCCATAACAGCCACACACACCCCCCGGGGCGAGGGGGGCCGGTCACGCCCCATAACAGCCACACCCCCCCGGGGACGAGGGGAGGTCGGTCACGCCCCATAACAGCCACACACACCCCCGGGGACGAGGGGGGGGCCAGTCACGCCCCATAACAGCCACACACCCCCGGGGACGAGGGGAGGTCGGTCACGCCCCATAACAGCCACACACACCCCCCGGGGCGAGGGGGGGCCGGTCACGCCCCATAACAGCCACACACCCCCCTGGGGACGAGGGGAGGTCGGTCACGCCCCATAACAGCCACACACACCCCCGGGGACAAGGGGGGGGCCAGTCACGCCCCATAACAGCCACACACACCCCCCGGGGCGAGGGGGGCCGGTCACGCCCCATAACAGCCACACACACCCCCGGGGACGAGGGGGGGCCGGTCACGCCCCATAACAGCCACACACCCCCCGGGGCGAGGGGGGCCGGTCACGCCCCATAACAGCCACACACCCCCCGGAGCGAGGGGGGCCGGTCACGCCCCATAACAGCCACACACACCCCCGGGGACGAGGGGGGGGCCAGTCACGCCCCATAACAGCCACACACACCCCCGGGGACGAGGGGGGGCCAGTCACGCCCCATAACAGCCACACACACCCCCCGGGGCGAGGGGGGCCGGTCACGCCCCATAACAGCCACACACACCCCCGGGGGCGAGGGGGGGCCGGTCACGCCCCATAACAGCCACACACACCCCCGGGGGCGAGGGGGGGCCAGTCACGCCCCATAACAGCCACACACACCCCCGGGGACGAGGGGGGGCCAGTCACGCCCCATAACAGCCACACACACCCCCGGGGACGAGGGGGGGGCCGGTCACGCCCCATAACAGCCACACCCCCCCCGGGGCGAGGGGGGGGCCGGTCACGCCCCATAACAGCCACACACACCCCCCGGGGCGAGGGGGGCCGGTCACGCCCCATAACAGCCACACACACCCCCGGGGCGAGGGGGGGCCGGTCACGCCCCATAACAGCCACACACACCCCCGGGGCGAGGGGGGCCGGTCACGCCCCATAACAGCCACACCCCCCGGGGCGAGGGGGGCCGGTCACGCCCGAAGGAGCCGCCCACGGGGCCCAGAGCCGGGGCTGTGTGGCCCTCGCCCGGGGGCTGCGGTACCTTGCTCGCTGCAGCAGCCCTTGTACTTGACGATGTTCTCGTGGTAGAGCGTCTTGAGGATCTCGATCTCCCGCCTCCAGCTGGTGAGCAGCTGCTGGCTGCAGCCGGACTTGAGCGACTTGACGGCCACCATCTCGCCGGTGCCGTCGTTGGTGGGGTCGTAGCAGCAGAGACTCACTTTGCCGAAGTGGCCCTAGGGAGGGGGGCGGTGAGCCCTCCACGGAGCAGCCCCCGCGCGCCCACCGGCCTGTGCAAAGCCCCGCTGGGGGGAACAGCAACTGCCAGGGAATCCCAGCAGCGGGCCCAGGGGCGCCTCGCCCAGCTCCCCAGCAGCCGGGCAAGAGACCTTGCCGTCTGCCCCAGCCCGGGACCGGCCCCCGGAAGCCCCCATGCCGGCCTGCACTCGCCAGTTACCTCCCCCAGCTCTCGGACCTTCTTCAGGTAGCGCTTCTGGAAGACCGTGGGGTCCGAGACAGGGAAGTCGGGGCTCACCGCGGTGACGTCCACGAGGTCTGGAAGGCAAGGGGAGAAGAGCCCCTTGGCTGCGGAGACTGGCAGGAGCAGCAAAGGGAGCCCCCTCAGGGCAGAGACCCCCCCGCGTGCACGGGCCAAGCCAGGCTCCAAGGGGCCGCTGTGTCTGGCCTGGGCTGCCCCTTCTGGTGAGCGTGGAGCCGCGCCGGGAAGATTCGAACCTGGGCCCTCTGGAGCGCAGGGTGGGAGCCGCTCCCGGCCGGGGCTGCAGAGCCCCTGCTCTTCGCTCTGGCTGTCAGCGCCCGGGCCGCTCTGTGGGGGCAGCCCCCAGCCCCTGCCAGCGGGCGGGGCACAGGAAGGCGCTTACTGTGCGGCTGCAGCTGGGTGAGGTCCCGCAGGACGGTCCGGAACGAGGGCCGCTCGCTGGGCGCGTACTTCAGGCACTGGCTGATGAGGGCGGCCAGCTCCTTGCAGGACGGCTCCGGCAGGCGGTGCTTCTTCTCATAGAAGCGCTCTTTCTGCAGGAAAAGAGGCCCGGCTGAGCCCCAGATCCCCCGCCCTACCAGGGCCGGGCTCCTCGGCGCGCCGGCCTCCCCCCAGCGGGCCCCGGAGAGCCACCCCTCGGGGAGCAGAGCGCGGGCCCGGCCTTACCTCGGAGGGGGTGCGTTCCTTCAGCGGCACGTCCGCATCGAAGCAGATCTCCAGCAGCGTGGTGCCGAAGCCCCACTTGTCGGCCGCGGTGCTGAGGCTGCTGGCGTCCTGGACGCACTCGGGGGCGATCCACGGGATCCGGTCCACGCGCTCTTTGGGGGAGAGGAGAGGCGGGCTGGGGGGACGCCGGGCCAGGGGGGGACGCCGGGGGGGACGCCGGGCCGGGGGGGACGCCGGGGGGGACGCCGGGCCGGGGGGGACGCCGGGCCGGGGGGGGACGCCGGCCCCTCGGCCCAGCGTGCTACCAGGGATCGCAGGGGGCTCAGGAGGTGGTGCTCTCCCGGAGCCAGGCCTGACCCCGTGGCACTAGGGGCCTACGGCGCAGGGTGGGGGTCAGCAGCCCGGGGCACAGGCGTGGTGCTCGCGGGTGCTGGAGCCGCAGGCCTGGACGATCGCATGCTGCCAGCGAAGACCCACGCCCCGGGCAGGCCCGGCCTTTCCTTAGCTGGCGGGCTCCGGGCCAGAGCGTCGGGGGAGGTACCTTCTCGGGAGAGCACCGTGAAGCTGACCCCGGGGTCGCTGAGTTTCACGAAGGGCAGCGCCCCGTCCTCCAGCCCCCGCCTGGCCAGCAGGATGTTCTTGGCGCACACGTTGCCGTGCACCAGGGCTTTGTCCTCCTAGAAGGCGGAAGCGAGAGGGGCTGTGACGCGCGTCGGGGACCCTCCGGCCCTGCTCCATGCGGACGTGGGGGTCGGGCCGGCAGCCTCGGGCCCCTTGGGGGAGGGGTCCTCGGGCCCCTGACCCCTCAGTACCCGATTTAGACCCTTCTCCATGTTTTCCCAGCCAAGACTGTCCCCCTCTCCCAGCCACTGGTGAGTCCCCCCAGGCAGCCCCCCTTTGTCCACACCCCTTCCCCCGGCCAGTGAAAGTGGCTAGGCCACGGCCCGCCTGCCGCCCCCAGGGATCCCCCGCTGGGCCGTGCTACAGACCAGTAGGGGTCACCCACAGCAAGCAGGGAGCCCGTGGCAGCCGGACGCCTGGGCCCTCGGCACAGCTCCAGCCCGCAGGCGCTTGCTCCCTCCCCTCCCCGAGGAAAGACGTGGGGCAGACCGGAGCCGTGGCCCCAGCGCGCCGGAGCCGTGGCCACACTCCTGGGGGGTTCCTCGCGGTGCTCCCCAGCCTGCAGTGGGGCTCCGGGTGGGGAACGCGTGACGAGGGTTCGGACCTGGCGAGGGGCCGGCGTCCTGCTGCGGGAGCCAGTCCCCGGCCCAGCGGGCAGGCACTGGGGTTCCCTGGGGCGGCCGCAGAAAGGAGCCAGGCCGACAGGCCCCGGCTCTCCGGAGCAGCCTGGAGGGGCCCGTCGCCGTCCTGCTCACCAGGTAGCTCAAGGCGCTGGCCAGCTGCTTGGCCACCGTGATCTTCCAGCTGACGCTCACCCGGCCCCGCTCCTTGCGCAGCAGGACGTCCAGGGGGCCGTGCTCGACGAATTCCTCCACCATGATATCTGGGGGCAGACGGGCCGCTGCTTACCAGCCTAGCTCTGGGCACCGGACCGAGGGCCAGGCTGCTCGAGGGGGGCCAGGCTGCTCGAGGGGAGCCAGGCTGCTCGAGGGGGGCCAGGCTGCTCGAGGGGGGCCAGGCTGCTCGAGGGGGCCGTACTCACTCTCGGAGCCCCGCACGCAGACGCCGTGCATGAAGGCCAGGTGGATGTGGGAGACCTGGCTCATGAGGCTGGCTGTCTCGAAGAATGCCTGCAGGGAGAAGCGGGGAAGTGACGGAGTGCGGCCCCCGACACCCAGCTAGCCAAAGCAGGGAGGGGTCCCCCCCAAGGCGCCTGTCTCCCCGCTTTCACCCAGGATCCCATGGCGCAGGGGCTGGGCACCATCCGCAGGCGCCGGCCGGGCGGCGTGCGTGCGCCGGGCCCGTTCACTCCCCGGAGCAGAGGGGCGGGCGCCGGCCATGCGGCGTGCGTGCGCCGGGCCCGTTCACTCCCCGGAGCGGAGGGGCGGGCGCCGGCCGGGCGGCGTGCGTGCGCTGGGCCCGTTCCCCCCCCGGAGCGGAGGGGCGGGCGCCGGCCGGGCGGCGTGCGTGCGCTGGGCCCGTTCACTCCCCGGAGCAGAGGGGCGGGCGCCGGCCGGGCGGCGTGCGTGTGCCGGGCCCGTTCACTCCCCGGAGCAGAGGGGCGGGCGCCGGCCGGGCGGCGTGCGTGTGCCGGGCCCGTTCACTCCCCGGAGCGGAGGGGCGGGCGCCGGCCGGGCGGCGTGCGCGTGCTGGGCCCGTTCACTCCCCGGAGCGGAGGGGGGGCGGGGCGCCGGCCGGGCGGCGTGCGCCGGGCCCGTTCACTCCCCGGAGCGGAGGGGCAGGCGCCGGCCGGGCGGCGTGCGTGCGCTGGGCCCGTTCACTCCCCGGAGCGGAGGGGCGGGCGCCGGCCGGGCGGCGTGCGCCGGGCCCGTTCACTCCCCGGAGCGGAGGGGCAGGCGCCGGCCGGGCGGCGTGCGTGCGCGGGGCCCGTTCACTCCCCGGAGCGGAGGGGCAGGCGCCGGCCGTGCGGCGTGCGTGCGCTGGGCCCGTTCACTCCCCGGAGCGGAGGGGCAGGCGCCGGCCATGCGGCGTGCGCTGGGCCCGTTCACTCCCCGGAGCGGAGGGGCAGGCGCCGGCCGGGCGGCGTGCGTGCGCTGGGCCCGTTCGCTCCCCGGAGCTGAGGCGGAGGCGCCCAGAGGCAGCTGGGGCCCGTGCGAGAGTGCAGCTCACCAGGGCGATGTCCCTGTGGCTGGGGTCCAGCACCTTGAGGACCACGTGCATCTCGCGGCTGTTGTTGTTCTGCTCGGTGGAGAAGTACTCGGCCTCGTCGTCCGCGCCGGCGCCCCCGCACACGTGCAGGACGCCCTCGTAGATGTTGGTCCGGGTGCCCTGGCCCAGGTGAGCTCTCTGCAGGGACACAGCGGGAAGGGGCCTGTTGGACACAGCGGGAAGGAGCCCAGCTTCCCCGCTCCGGCCATGTCCCTCAGCTGGAGGTGCTGCCTGACCCCTCCGCCCCCGACGGGGTCCCTGTGCCAGGCCCAGTCACTGCCCCCGGACACCCGCTGGAGCCTCCCGCGAGCCCTGTCAGGGCGGCCGACCTGGGTGATCTCGTTTTTGCGGATCTGGTGGAAGCTGAGCTGGGCCAGGTTCAGGAGCTGCCGGGGGCCGTCCTTGACCCTGCGGGCGACGAGCAGGTCGGAGATCTCTGCGGGAGAGACGGTCAGAGACCCCTGTGACGCGCGTCGGGGACCCCCGGCCCTGCACCCCGGCCAGCGGAACGGGGGGTTTATGGCCTCCCAGAGACACGGCCCAGCCCGGGCTCCATGTGGACGTGGGGGTCGGGTCGGCAGCCTCGGGCCCCTTGGGGTGGGTCCACGGGCCCCTGACCCCCCGGTGCTCAACTTAGTCTGTTCTCTTCATGTTGGCCCAGCCCAGCCTACCCCCTCCCGGCCACGGGTCTCTCACGCCCCCCAGGCAGCCCCCCCCTTTGTTCAAGCCCCTTCCCCTGGCCAGGTAAGAAGTGGCTAGGCCATGGCCTATGGGCTGCCCCCAGGGACCAGCCGAGCAGACACCGGCCAATAGGGGTCACCCCCAGCCCAGCAGAGCCCACAGCCTGGGAACACTCGGCTGCCGCTGGCCGCGCCGCTGGGCCCTACCTCCCGGCTTCGGCGGGCAGCACCGCCTGACGGCAAAGCTCTCGTCGCCCGACCGGAGCGTGCAGCCTTTCAGCGCCTCCATCAGCTCCTGCACCGAGGAGAACTCCCGCTCCCAGCCCTCCAGCACGAAGGAGCCACCCCTGTTCTGGATCCGGAACTGACGGTACTTGGGGGCGGCCAGCGTCCCCGGGCCCTGGGGAGGGGGGGGGACACGTTCGGATTCCCCCGGCGGTCGTCAGCGCGGCCCCCCAGAGCCCGCGGTGGGGTCCCTGCCTCTTGACCAGGCTGCCGCCATGCAAGGCCAGCCCTGGGAGCATGCCCGAGCCAGGGGAGGGAGCCGGCACTTCCTGCAGTACCCCGCCAGCTCAGGAGAGCCCCCCCCCCCGCAAGCGAGATGCCAGGGCAGCCCGTAAATTCCTGCCCGGTACCAGCTGCAGCCTCCCTGCTGGCATCTCAGCCCACGTCCCTGGGGACAGTGGGGAGGGCGGGGCCCGGGGGCGTGTCCGCAGGGAGGGCGGGGCCCGGGGGCGTGTCCGCAGGGAGGGCGGGGCCCGGGGGGCGTGTCCGCAGGGAGGGCGGGGCCCGGGGGGGCGTGTCCGCAGGGAGGGCGGGGCAGCCAGTGCAACACGTGGGACGCGAGGGAACCGGGTGCTAACAGGCTCTCTGCAGGGCCTGGGCAGCGCCGCCAGAGGAGCGGATCCCACCGGGCGGGGGTCCCTCACCCCAGAGCAGCGCTCTCCGGGCCCCTTTGCCCTTGCTGGGCTCTGGGCCTGTTACTCGCCCTTCTCCCCCCCAGAGGTGGCTGCAGCAGGCAGAGCCAGCGGACGGGGCGGGGCTGCACAGCTCAGACAGAGCAGCCAGCCCCCCTGAACACGGGGCAGCCGAACCTCGCCAGAGCCCGGCCTGCTGCGCGCCAAACCAATCCCACGGCTCGGCCCGCTCACCTGGCCCGGGCCCCGCTTCATCACGCACAGGATGAGCCGGTCGAAGTCCAGGACGCTCCAGCGCAGCACGTACAGCCCGTCCTGCTCCTCCCGCCTCAGCTTGGCGAAGACGAACTCCTCCCTGGGGGGCGGGCGGGCGTCAGACTGGGCCAGGGCCCGGAGCCCCCCGCCCCCAGGCGCCACTTACTGCATGGGCCCGTGGATGCCGTTCAGGGCGCTCATCACCAGGCGCGGGGGGGCCACCTCGTGGCACAGGTAGTGGCTGGCGTCGGCCGTGAGCCGGAAGTAGCCGTCCAGCAGCGACACCAGGGACAGGGCCATAGCGCGGGACGGGAGGACCAGCTCCTGGGGGAAGAGCCGCGAGCGTCACTGCCGGGGGGGACAGGCTGCCTGGGCCGCGCCCCTTCGCCCGCCGCGGGCCGGCCCATCGCTCGTGCCCAGCCCCTCCCAGCACCATGGGGCTGGGGGAGCAGAACCCGCCCCCGCACACCCCCTCTGGGAGCCACGGGTCTCAGGCATCAGGGATTAAACCTACGGCCCCGGTTACACACACAGGACTGGCCTGGATCCCGCATTTCCCTGCTGTCACCACTAGCCCCCACTGCCCCCAGAGTCAGGGACAGAATGCAGCAGTCCTGGCTCCCCAGTCCCACCCCCCAGCACCCGAGGGCCGTGCCCCCCCAGTCCCACCCCCCCAGCACCCGAGGGCCGTGCCCCTCCAGTCCCACTCCCCTGCACCCAAGGGCGGTGCCCCCCTCAGGGCCCCCCGTCCCACCCCCCAGCACCCGAGGGCCGTGCCCCCCCAGTCCCACCCCCCAGCACCCGAGGGCCGTGCCCCCCCAGTCCCACCCCCCAGCACCCGAGGGCAGTGCCCCTCCAGACCCACCCCCCAGCACCCGAGGGCCGTGCCCCTCCAGTCCCACCCCCCCAGCACCCGAGGGCCGTGCCCCCCCAGTCCCACCCCCCCAGCACCCGAGGGCAGTGCCCCTGCCCAGTCCCACTCCCCTGCACCCAAGGGTAGCACCCCCCCAGGTCCCCACCCCCCAGCGCCCGAGGGCCGTGCCCCTCCCCAGTCCCAGTCCCACTCCCCTGCACCCAAGGGCGGTGCCCCCCTCAGGGCCCCCAGTCCCACCCCCCAGCACCCGAGGGCCATGCCCCTCCAGTCCCACCCCACAGCATCCGAGGGCCGTGCCCCTCCCCAGTCCCACCCCCCTGCACCCAAGGGCGGTGCCCCCCTCAGGGCCCCCAGTCCCACCCCACAGCACCCAAGGGTAGCACCCCCCGGGTCCCCACCCCCCAGCGCCCGAGGTCAGCACCCCCCCGGGTCCCCCCCCCCAGCGCCCCCACCCCCCCGGGTCCCCCCCCCCAGCGCCCGAGGTCAGCACCCCCCCCGGTCCCCCCCCCACCCCCCAGCGCCCGAGGTCAGCACCCCCCCGGGTCCCCCCCCACCCCCCAGCGCCCGAGGGCCACGCCGTCCCTCACCAGGCACTGGTTGTCTTGGCGGTGGATGCTGACTGTGCAGCCCTCAACGACAGTGTGCGTGATCTCCTGGAAGTCGCAGAAGGGCACCCAGCCGGGCTCGCTCCTCCCCGTGGGCTGGCCCGGCCCCCTGGCCTCCAGCTCTCGGCCCCTCGGCTTCCTCCCAAAGTACCCCCGGGGCGCATGGCTCTCCGCACTCTGTGGCAGCAAAGCAAAGGGGGTCACGGCTCCGGCAGCGCCCGGGCCCCCTGCTGTGGGGTAGGCAGAGCCAGGGCCTCGCCCGGCCTCCCCCAGCCAGCGGCTCATCGGCCCGGCCCTGCTCCCCACGGGGCCCAGTGGGCCCTGGTGCTCGGACGCCGCACGGCCCGGAGAGGGGCATTTCTAGCTCCTGCGGGAGCCATTCCCAGGGCACTGCCTGGACGCTGGGCCCATGCCGCCTGCCCACCCCTCTGGTTCACTGGGTCCCGTGCCCCGGGCACGTCCCAGGAGCAATTCCTCCCTGGCTCTGGCACGTCTCAGCTCTCGCGGGTCAGCACCGGCAGGGACACTGAGGCACGGAGCAGGACAAGGGGTCCCCTGGCAGTCAGCAGCAGAGCCAGGAAGAGAGCCCGGCTCTCAGGAGCCCAGGCCCTGTGCTCTGCCCACTAGGCCACAGTGCCTGTGGGGATCCTAGTGCCTGAGGGGGAGCAGCCCGTGCCAGCCGCGTGGTGCCCGGTGCCAACCCACCTGGGCGGGGACAGCCCGCCACTGGATCCCCTCCATGCCGGTGACCAGGACTTGGTGGGTGGCGGGCCTGTCCCGAGGGGGCGGGTGCCCCCCGTTGAGGTAGAGCGGCGCCTTCTCGCCCTCCGAGGCCGCCTGCAGGGCCAGCGCCGGGAAGAGCTCGCTCCCGAAGCGGGGCGCCAGGCTCTCCAGGGTGGCCAGGTACTTGTACATGACGTCCTGCTCCGTCAGCTTCCCCGCGCTGACCGTGTGCCGCTGGAAGCGCTGCACGAACTTGCGGAAGACGTTGCGCATGCGCAGCCGGGTCAGGGAGCTGTTCTGCTGCATCTGGCGGCAGAAGGAGCGCGGGATGCAGCCCTTGAAGCTGCGAGGGAGACAGGGGAGGATCAGCCCCGGGCCGGCGGGAACGTGCTGCCGCGTGGGGGCCTGGCTGAGCAGGGCCCAGGCCTCGCGCTGGAGGAGAAGCAGGGGGCAGGCTCTCCGCGGAGCTGGCCCAGGGTGGGCTCTGCCCCAGCCCCCTGCGCCCACCTGGTTTTCTTGGCCACTTCCTCCAGAGACACGCCGCGCCTGATGGCCAGGTGGGAGAGGTGCAGGACGGCCATGCCCAGGCTCTCGTTCTTGAAGCGGTGGATCTCCGGCTCACTCTGCAGGTCTCGCAGAGACGCCACGTCGTTGATGAACTCGTATTTCCCCTGCCGAGAGACCAAGGCAACACCCGGATCGGGCCGCTTCCTGGGCCGCTCCAGGAGACCCGCTACCAGCCCCTACAATTCCCCAGATGGCCCGGGCAGCCTGCGGGGCGGGGCGTCCCTCTCTCCCAGCAGACGGGAGGCCGGGCAGAGGGGCAGGACCCACCAGGAGCTGGCCCGGGCGGCCTGCGGGGCGGGGCGTCCCTCTCTCCCAGCAGACGGGAGGCCGGGCAGAGGGGCAGGACCCGCCAGGAGCTGGCCCGGGCTGCCTTCGGGGCGGGGCGTCCCTCTCTCCCAGCAGACGGGAGGCCGGGCAGAGGGGCAGGACCCACCAGGAGCTGGCCCGGGCTGCCTTCGGGGCAGGGCGTCCCACGCTCCCAGCAGACGGGAGGCCGGGCAGAGGGGCAGGACCCCCCAGGAGCTGGCCCGGGCTGCCTTCGGGGCGGGGCGTCCCTCTCTCCCAGCAGACGGGAGGCCGGGCAGAGGGGCAGGACCCCCCAGGAGCTGGCCCGGGCTGCCTTCGGGGCGGGGCGTCCCTCTCTCCCAGCAGACGGGGGGCCGGGCAGAGGGGCAGGACCCGCCAGGAGCTCGTTCGGCAGCGCAGGCACCAGGGTGTAAAGCTCCCTCGAGCCGACAGCGGGGAGCGAGGCCCCAGCACGTCAGCCACCCGGGGAGCGGGGCCGAGTCCCCACCGCGGCGGGCGTCAGATCCTTGGTGTCCAGATTCTCCTCCCGCCCCAGCACAGGGGCAGCCGGGCGAGCGCGGCGAGAGCCGTGCGCAACCCACCGGCCTGCACGCAGCCCCGGGGCGCCCCAGCGCGCACCTGCTCAAAGAGGTACTCGAAGGAGGCCTTGTCCAGAAGGGCCCCGCCCTGCAGCTTGTCCTCGGGGGCGTCGCTCTGCCGGGCCGCGTGGCGGGACACGCCCGGCTCCTTCTGGCTCAGCCCGTGCCAGTTGCGGAAGTAGTACCTGCGGGAGGGGCACAGGCAGCCTGGGGAAGGCGCAGACCCAGCTACAAGGCCCCAGGCAGCCCCTCCACGGTGCGCGAGCGGATGGCAGGAGCCACTGGGGGCTCAGCTGTGGGGCCACGCAGCCAGCCTCTCCCAAGCCCACTTTACAAGGGAGGCCACCGCCACCGGGAAACCGAGGCACAGAGAGGGGACACGGTCTCAGCAGGCTCGCCCAGCAGATCAGTGGCAGGGCTGGGAACAGAACCTGGCAGCTGCCCGGCCGCAGGGGGAGGGAGCACGGGCCCTGCTAGAGTCCCTGCTCGCCCTGGGCCGCCCCTGCACCAGCTCCGGTGCCCCCGCCTGGCTGCCTGATCCAGGGGCCTGCCTGTGCCCCTCCCCGACACAGGGGCAGCCAGTGGGGGGAAGCGGCTGTCGATGCGACCGCCCGATAAGCCGAGGCTGGGCGAGCAGCCCCCCTCCCCCTCATTAGCCATTTGCAAGGCGACCGGGCGCAGCAGCCTCTGCCAGGCAGATGCGCCTGCTTCGACGACCCGGCGCCTCTTGGCACCGGCCCTGCTGCTCCTCCGGGCCTCAGCCTCCCCGCCTACAGCGCGGCAAGACTCCAGTCTCCCGGAGAAACGCGGCAGGTTAGCCAGCTCCCCGGTAACATCGGCCTGCTCGCCCAGGGCAGCACCCAGAGCCTGCGGCCCGGCTTCCCACGCACCCTGTGGCACTGCCAGCTCCAGGCAGACGGCCTCTCCCTGGCGCAGGGATTTCCAGCCCCCGCCGTTCCAAGGAGGGCCACGGGACCCGCCAACATCCCACACCAGAGACCCGGCTCTGCGCTTCCCTTTCGCCTAGACCGACGCCCTGCCGGCCCCGCCGCGGCGCCTGGCCCGCGGCCCAGGAGGAAAAGCTGCGAGGCCAGCAGCCAGAAGCAAGGCTGGAAAGAGCCACCCCCGGCTCTGCGGAGCTGGACACCTGGCACCGTCCTCCGCCCGGGCACATTCTGCTCAGGAGCGAGCGGATTTCGGGGAGCAGCGGGGCCATGGGGCGGGAGGGAGACCCCCAAGCGAGGCCCAGCCAGACCCTGGCTGCTCGTCTATCTGACCTGGGCCCACGTCCCCCAGGCTCAGCTGCCCCCACGGCCTCCCTTCCCAGGACGATCCCAGGCGCTGCCCCGCGGCGCCGTCTCACCTCATGCGGAAGAGCAGGGTCAGGCCGGCGTCTTTGCCGATTTCAAACACGTGGTTGGGGGGGAAGCCGAGGCCGCTGTGCATGTCGCAGAGCGCGAAGAGGCTGGAGCAGAGTGGCGTGATCCCTGCGGAGACAAGAGCCTTCCAGGGGCAGCCCTGTGCTCCGAGCCCCCAGACATCGCGGCAGCTCGTGGGCTGGCCCAACCCGCCGCCCTCTAGCAAGGCCTCGGGCTGTTACACAGCACTTCCGCCACGGACCCACGGGGCTAGCCAGCGGACGGGGAAACTGAGGCTCAGGGAGGCACCGTGCCTTGCCCAAGGTCGCCCAGCAGCGGAGCCAGGACTAGCACCCTGGTCTCCTGAGCCCAGGGCTCGCTCCACTAGGCCACGCTGCCTCCTCCACAGACAGCCCCCCGGCTGCCCAGGCTCCGGACCGCACCCCACGTGGCCGAGGGAGGCCGGAGGAACCAGGGACAATCCCCAGGGAGCTCCAGCCCGCAGGGCTGCAGAGGGAGCCGTCCTCTGACTCCAAAGCGAGGCTCACCGATTTTCCGGGCGATGTCCATGCAGATGTGCTCGGCGCTCAGCGCGCCCTGCGTGTAGGTCTGGCACGGCTCCGCCTCGCCGCTCCAGTGCAGGTGCACCCTCAGGGCCCCGCCCGGCGGGCCGCAGCAGCTCTCCACGTCCGCCTCGCTGGCCTTCACCGCGCACTGGCACAGAGGCATCGCGCCGGCGCCCGCCTGGCTGGGAGGAGGGGGACACGTCAAAGAACCCGGGGCCCAGCCAGCTGGGAGGGGGGCCTCCGGGGGCCCCAGAACGAGGAGCAGGCTGGCTCCCCACAGCCCAGGCACCTCCCTAGAGACGTGCTCCGGCCTCACCCCCACCCCCAGTCTGCAGCAGCGGGGCCGGCTGCGCCCTCCAGGGCCGCGGGGAGCCAGGGCAGCGATGGCCCCCCCCTGCCGATGGGGAGCTCCGGGCCAGGCTCCAGCAGCCGCGCAGCTCGGGCCTGACCCCGGCGATCGCCCAGCGGCTCCACGGCAGCAGCACTTTGCCCGGGGACGCAGCACGTGACCCGGAACGGACCAAAGGCATATCCGGGGGGCGGGGGGAGCGGGGGGGGGGGAGGAGAGCGTAGCTAAGTAGCATCAGTCAGGGACAGAAATGGGAACGGAACCCGGGGTCCCGGCTCCCAGCCCCCCCATTCCAACCCACCAGCCCCCCCTCCTCCCGGGGGAGAACCCGGGGTCCCGGCTCCCAGCCCCCCCCATTCCAACCCACCAGCCCCCCCTCCTCCCGGGGGAGAACCCGGGGTCCCGGCTCCCAGCCCCCCCCGTTCCAACCCACCAGCCCCCCCTCTCCTGGGGGAGAACCTGGGGTCCCGGCTCCCAGCCCCAGCCCCCCCCCCCCAGTTCCAGCCCACCACCCCTCTCCTCCCAGGGAGGAACCCGGGGTCCCAGCTCTCCTAGCTCTCCCCTCGCACTGGTTTAGCCCAGGGCGCTGTTCTGCCCTCAGTCCCGGGGGGCTCCCTCCAGCGGGGGCTGGCTTGGAGACAGGGCCGGCCTTGGCCCCACTGCCCAGCAAACCAGCAGCGAGACAGATCTCTGCACACGGCTGTTGGCTCCCTTGCAGCGGGCGGGCAGCCCTCCACTGCCCTGCAGCCTGCCCCGAGCGAGCTCCGGCCTCCCGTGCAGCTGCCCAGAGGGAAAGCCAAGGGCTGAGCACAGAGCCCCCGACGGCCCCTGCAAGGCGACGTCCGGGGCCCAGAGAGCTCGGGGCGGGGGAGGAAGGCGCCTCTGTGTCCCTCCAGCAGACGGCGCCCGAGCAGCACGGAGCCGGGGCGACCATGGGCGAGCCCTGGGCTCACTCCGCGACCCACCCAGCCGGGAGCTGAGAAACCGGTCCGGTCCCAGGGCCAGAGCGGACGGGCCAACGCTGCCCAGGGATTCCCCGGCTGCCCTGGCCACAGGGGACCTAGAGAGGGAAGACGATTCCTCTGGGCTCCTCCTGCTGCTCAAAGGATAACCCTCTCTCAGCCCTGCTCGCGCGTGACAGGATCCCGGCCCCGGCCAGCCCCCGCCCGCAGCGCCAGTGGAATCCGAAACAACCAGCGCGCCCTGCTTCCTCATTTCTGTACCGTGGGCAGACTGGGCCCCTGCCCCCAACTGGCCTCAGGAGGCTCCGGGCCTCTCTGGAGCGGGACACACGGCTCCCGGTGGTTCCAGCCCCTAGACCTAGGACAGGAACGGGGCTACACGAAGCGCACGTCCTCCGCTCTTCGCCCCGCACAGCCAGGATCTCAGGCTGCACACAGGCCTTGCCACGGGCACAGCGGCTCCGCAAGGGTCCCGGGCCTGCCTCCTGTGCCGGCAGCCATAGGCTCCAGGTGCACGGGGAGAGGGCCAGGATGCCAGCTGCAGGGCAGAGACCCACAGCCACATGGGAGGCACTTCCCTTCCTGGCCTGGGCTTGTCTACACACGCAAACTGCTCTGGTGCAGGCTGAAGTGGTGTTTGAACCAGCGTAGTGACGCCAGCGCCAGCGTGGGCTTCACTTACACTGATTCCGCACGGCCCTGCCGCCTGCACCGTTCACCGGTGAGACCCACTGGGGCGGGCTGGCCTCCGCTTGCCGAGCCTCGACTCTGGCTTCCACCTCGCACCCCAAGAGACTCACCTCTGCAGGGCCCCCCTCCCCGAGGGCCAAGGCTTCTCTCGGCGTAAACAGGCACAGCCGCTGCACTGACCCCTCGGCGATTCCACTACAAACACGGTACCAATGCACCCAGCCTCCAGCGCACACAGCCGCCCGCCCCAAATAATCCCACGGCTACACGGCGAAGCCAGAGTCAGCCTGGAACAAGGGCAAAGAGCTAACCCTGGTGCGCGCGCAGCCTCGGGAACAACTTCCCCGCCGGCCCGGCCTCGCCACCACGCGCAAATGGAGACATCAGACCTGGACTGTGGCTCCAGCTCGAGTCAGAGCCGACCGGGGAAGTCCCACAGCCCAGGCTCGGAACCAGTCAGGTCCATTCGCTCTGCCTGTCAGGTGAGTTCAGCCCTCCCCGCGCGTGTCAGCTCCCGGGGCAAGACCCCTCTAGTCACGCCTAGCGGATTCGCCGCTCCCACTCTGCCTTGCTCTGGAAACAAGAGACGCCGCCCAACAGAGACATGCACAAGGGCGCCAGGGCACGGCCCTGCTCTGAACGGCTGCTTGGCGGCTCTGCTCTGCTAAGGAAATAATGAAAATAGAGCCGAGGAGCCAAGTCCCCCAGGACAAGTCAGAGGCAGACACACGCCAGCCGGGGCACAGAGAGGGCCGGGGGGCCCGCACCAGGCAGAGATCCGCAACCCAGAGAAGTCCATGGGAGAGGGGGCAGCAGAGGCCAAGGGGCAGCCCCTGGGGAGATCAGCTGTAGGGCAGTAGCAAGATCTCACTTCCTGCGTCCCCTCACTAGCACAGGGAGGGGGGCTGGCCTCTTCCTCCCCCAACACCCGGCTTCTACCAGCCAGCCTGGCCCCTCCTCGGGCCAGACACCCCCCCCCCCCGCTCTGCGGCCTCCTGACCCCCCCCCCGGCCGGGAAGGAGACGGGCTGGGGGATTTCACAGCTCCCCAGAGCCTCCAGCACCCACGTCCACCCCCAGCCTGTGCCCCCCCGGCTCCTGGAGCCCCCACCCCCGCCCCCCCAGGCAGCCTCCTCCAAGGCCCCTCCCCCAGCATTCACCCCAGCCCCTCCCCCCAGGACTCACCCTCCCCCCAGCCCCGCGCCCCTCCCCCCAGGACTCACCCCCCCCCCCCCCCCAGGACTCACCCCCCCCCAGCCCCGCGCCCCTCCCCCCAGGACTCACCCCCCCCCCCCCCCCCCCCCCCGCCCGCGCCCCTCCCCCCACGACTCCCCCCCTTACCAAGGCTCCGAGGCTCCCCGGCCCCACCGTCCCAGCCAGCGCAGCTCGGCCGAGACGCCGCTTCCCATTGGACCCATGAGCCACCCGCTCCCATTGGCCGCTCGCAGGGCCTCTGCGCTCTGATTGGTGGGTCCGCCTCGCGCCCGGATAGGCCCAGCGCGGGGCGCCCCGCCCATCTCCAGGGCGATGCTCATTGGCGGGCCCCCGCTAGACTAACTGCAGAATGGGGCGCCCCCTGCGGCCCGCACCCGGCCGTGCAGGAGCCAGGACGGGCCCCGCGGAACTCCCCGCCACAGGACCGGCCAAGGCGTGGGGAGGCGGGATTCAGACGGCACTGGGCCGGGCGGAGAGGGAGGCAGAAACGAGGGGACCAGTCCCTCCCCTAGTCGCCCCCCACCCTGAGCGAGTGCTGGGGCTCCCCTGCCTGTCAACTGATGACACTAAACGCAGCATCCTGACCCCACCGCGCTGCAGAGGGGACTGGCGGTGGCCACACCTGTTACACTAGGACAGAACACGGGACAATGGTTGTTACTTTCACCCCTGCCTCAGTTTACCAGAAGCCAGGACTGGGCCACGGGGGAAGAACCACGTGACGGTTCTCTGCTCTGTTCGCGCCCCGTGGGGCATCGGTCCCTGGCTACTGGCAGCAGCCAGAAGGCCGGGCGAGATGGGCCTTTGCTCTGACCTAGCCTAGCCACTGGCGTGTAATTCAATACAGGGTGACACAGGGCCACTTCACCGACAGGCGGGAGCAAGCAGCAAATACACCCCTTCCTGTCTCCTCCCCACCACCACTCCCACAGAGCGCGGGCTCAGCAGGAGCCCTGGCCATCGTAGGAGTGCCTTTTGGTTATCGGCACCCGGACAAAAAGCCCTATTGCGTGGGCAGAGGGGCGGAGGCTGCGGCCGAGGCTCAGGCTTCCGTTGCCCACCCTTCTCCGGCTTCACCCCGGGCCCATCTTCCGCTGAGTCTCTTCTTCAGGAGGCACCCCTACCCGCGGCTCTGGGTTCATACCGCTCCCCTGGGGGTGGGGGCTCCTTAGCCTACAGTGACCGACAGGAACGCTGAGTGCACTGCAAAGGCTCAGGTGTATGTTCAGACAGTAACACCACGGGCCCCTCGTGCCCCAGGCTGGGTTAGAGGAGGGGCTGGCCGGCTCCACGCTAGCGCAAAGGAGCAACAGCAAGACCCTGGGTCTCAGCATGTCCCGGGGGGGGGGTCCTGCCAACTCACTGACTCTGCCCCCGTCTCCCGCAGTCCCACTGCTCTCGGCCATGGTGCTGGACCAGGAATCATTTCCAAGGTGCCCAAGGCTTTGGCAGCAGCCTCCGGCCCACAGCTGCCTTTAGTGGTGTCTGGAGCCAGACCTGGGGGCGGGAAGAGCGCCTGAGGAGCAGACACGGGCTGGGCAGAAAGGGGAGGCCCGTGGGAGGAGGGCAGAGCAGCGGTGGGAACCGAAGGGCAGGCTGTGAAGTTGCTTAGGACTCTGCAGCGGGCAGCTCACTAGATAACAAGGTAGCCTGGTGCAGAGACAGGCCAGCTCACTGCGGGAGGACAACACAGAACAGAGGCCTTGGCCCCAGCTGCCTGGAAGAGCAGGCTGCTGGCTTCGAATGGGCCCAGGACTGCTATGCGAGGGCCAGGACGGCTGCTCGCTGCTGGGCGGATGGCAGTGCCACTGCGCAGGACACGGCAGAGGCCACAGTACCGGTGAAGCGGGCCCAGAGTCCGCCTCTCCTGCTAGAGAAACAGCAGGGGGGCTTCTAAAAGGCCTGTGCTGCGGCCTGGATCCCAGAACTAGCAGAACCTGGACCTAATGCCCAAACCACCCACCCGCCTGCCCACCGGGAAGTGTGTGCACGACGGAGCCCGGCTGGAGCAGAATTGAACTGGCCCGTCACCTGCCCCTGCTTTGCCACCCCGACGCGCAGGGTGCAGCTGGGGGTTGCCTTGTGCCTGTCTCCCAGGGCAGGAACCCTGAGCCAGACAGAGCTTGGCACAGGAGATGTTCACAGCTGGGCCCAGCATGGCCAACCCAGCCAAGCGCTGCTCCCCACGGAGCAGACACGTGGGCTCAGCCAGGATCCCCTGGCTGCCGCTTGGCACAGGTGCCACGTCCCGCGCCCTCTCCAGCCCCACTGGGGAACAAGCCCCCAGACCTGGGACGGGCCAGACAGAAGCAGGACGCCGGGGCGGTGAGTGAGCTGCTGACCCACAGCGCTGGAGAGCGGAGCTGGCCTACGCCCCAGGCCCAGAGCACACGGGCAGGGCTGCGAGGGAGCTAGCCCAACGCGCAGGGGGGCTGCTGGGTTTGCCTGCAGGCCCTGCACTTTGCTCTGGCCAGCCTACGGCAGGCGGTTCAGTGGGGCTCCCAGCGCTGGGGACGCCTACGTCCACTTCTCCGAGGAGCCACAACAACGCCAGTGCCACACTCAGCTGCTTCAATCGCTTTATTCGGGCCACAGCCTGACTGGTTACAAGGGCACGTCTGCCACTCTGCCAGTGCCCGGCCCCCCAGAGCGAGCCCTGACTCCTAACGGCCATGCCAAGGGCCTCTGGGCGCCCGGGGACTTGCCAGGGCCAGCACAGGGCCACCCGGCCGCTCCCCAAGCGGCCCCGGCTACACAGCCGGCTGGCAAGCAGCTCACACATCACCACGTGTGTAAAGCAGAGGCGGCGGCCTGAGGGATAACGGGGTGTGAGGGGAGGGGAGGGCAGAGTCTGAGGCGTTTCCAGCAGTAGTTCAGGGGTTTCCTTTCTCCTCCTCGCCGCTCTCCCTCTTGACCTCCTCGTAGACGGCCTCCGCCTGTTCTGCGCCCTTCTCCGCTCCCTCCGCACTCTTAGCGTTCGGCACCCAGAGCCCAGAGTCGATGCAGCGCTGCATGTGGTACTTCGCTTCCTGGAAGGCAGGCAGCGCCTGGGTGTGAGCACAGGCCCCCGCAGCCCCCACACCACGCTGCGGCTGGGGGGCAGCGAGGAGACCCCAATGCCCAGCCCCAGGAAGCAGTCACCTCCCCTCCTGCACCGCGGCCCCGAGCGATACTCACCGCAGGCTCCATTTTGCTGATTGCATCCTGCAGCATCTGAACGTCTTTCACATCAAAGCATTTCTGCAGCTCCTGGGGAGAGGGGAGCCGGGTGAGCTGGGCTGGGACAGGCCCAGGCCTGGGCAGCGCACGCCGCAGCGACCCACTGCACTGGGCAAGGGAGGGGACATCCCGTGCCCGCTTCCCAAACCCAGCCAGTCCCCTGTGCCCCCCAGAAATGGGGGTCGGGGCACCCACCAGAGCATCTGAGCTGCCCCGAGAACGGGCCCAGTACTCTCGTGTCCTGGCCCTTCCCGCCCTGTGTCCCAGCGAGGGGGCCCCCACCTGCCCTGCCCCTACTCACAGATGGGAGGGACTCGTACACCTCCACGGGATCCAGCCCGCCTGGGCCCAGCCGCTTCTGCCGCTCCTCATCTTCGTACTCTTTCATGGCTTTCTCGATGCGCACCTTGGCCCGGCCTCTCACCCGCTCCTTGAAGGCCTCCAGCTCGTCGGTGAACCCCTCCATGTACTGCTGGTCGGCCGTCTGCGCAAGCAGGGCAGCCGTGTTAGGGCAAAGCAGGAGTCGAGGTGGCACAGGATCCGGCCAGGCACGTGAGGTGTGGCTGAACCCAGGCTGCACCCCTCTGCTCAGGCCATGTGCCCGCGTAGCCAGCCCAACTGCAGGGCTGGGAGCGGGGGAGGCGCTTCCCTCATTAGCCACCTAGCGCACAGGCCTGTGTCACAAGCAAACCCTTTCTGCCCGCAGCATCGCCCCGGCACAGCGCGAGCAGCGGGCAGCAGGGACAACTCTAGCCCGGGGCCTCGGGGGCAGCGCCACCAGCGTCTTCCAGGCGGCCCAGCAGGAAAGGCCGATCGTCAGCGTTAGCTCAGCCACAGCGGTGACCCAGCTACGGCTCCCACTACGGCGCGAGAGCGAGAGGTCCGCAACGCCGGCAGGCCTGGGGCCCCGCTCTCCAGAGGGCGGGTGGAGAAGGAAGGAGGATGCCATCTCTGGCGCGGCACGGGCCGGAGCCAGTCTGGCTAAAGGCCCGTCTAGGGCAGGCACGGTCTCTGACAGCAGCCAAAGCAGCAGCTGCAGAGGTAGCACGAGCAACCGCACAGGTGGGCATGGGGCAATCTGTCTCGCAAAGGCCTCCGCCTCCAGCAGAGGCTGTCTCACACCAGCCAGCAGGCGTAGCCTTAGCAGGAGCTGGGAGAACTGAAGCTACCCAGGGGGTCCAGCTCCTCGTGGCATCTTGCCGACCGGCCCAGCGCTCTGCGGCAAGGACCCTCAGCTGGCCCGGGAACCGCTGGAGGGGGCTGGGACGCACCTTGATTTTGGTGAAGAACTGTCTGAAGCAAGCTCGCGGATCCACCTTCAGGCTCTTGGCCAGCTCCAGGATGAACTGCATGACGATGGTCTGGTGGGCCACCTGCTCCATCAGGGCGTGTTTCTAGGGGAGAGGAAGCCTGTGCCTCAGAGCTGCAGACAGACTCCGCCATGGGCGTGCTCGGTCCGGCGCATCCCAGCAGCCCCGGGAGGACACAGGCTGGCCGAGAGCCAGCACAGGCGAGTTCACTGCCGTCCCCCCAGACTCAGCTCCCAGGATGGGCTCCGGAAGAGACCGAGCAGCCAGCGGGGGGAGCTAACGCACTGGACTGGCAAGGAACCAGCTGGAAACCAGCTAGGCCATGAGGCACCCGTTAGGGAAGAGAGCAAACAGGAACCAGCCTGGCCCCCAGCACTCAGCAGGGCCCGTGGGACTCCCGACTGCGGGCCCTGGGGAAACACAGCCGCCGTCTCACCTCTTCCACCTCTAGGTCAATGCACCAGATGACCAGGTAATTGGCCGTCTCTTCACACACCAGGTGCGGGCTGTCAGACAGGTACTTCTGGCTGTCGTCCCAGCGCCGCAGCATGCCTTCGGGCAGGAGAGCCGGAGTTAGCCCAGCCAGCCCTCAGGCCCCCAGCCTGCCGCTCATGCTCTCAAGTGGAGTCTGGACAGGGTCAGTGGCACTGCAAGAGGCGGCGTTAGGACACTCGCCCGGACGGGGAAACCAGGGTTCAATTCCCTCACCTGCACCAGGTGCCATGGGAGACCTTGGTCATGTCACTTAGCCTGAAGGCGTTAAACGCTGCTGAGGACCTGGGCCTTTGTGCCTCAGCGGCCTTGCTGGGCTGGTAGCTGAGCTACGCCTCTGCAGCTGGGGCAGATCGATGGCAGGACAGTGCATTAACTTCCCCTCCGGCTGCATGTAACAGCCACAGCCCTGAGGCAGGCAGGGCCTGCCGTCTCACCGGTGGGAGGCTATGGGAATTTAACTGAGGAACACCCAGCTGAACCTCCCAAGAGTATGTAGCAGGGGCCCACGACTCCCGTATCAAGCATCAGGCTGACGGCAGAAGCCAGTCCAGGCCCGCTGGCGTGGCACCACAGCCTCGCAACCCAAGAGGGGCTCAAGGGACGACAGGCCTGCTGGAAGACACTGGCCCGGGGCTCCCTTCTCGCCTGCCAGACTTGCCACGTGGCCCTGGATACGTCACTTTGCACGTCAGCCCCACAGCGGTAAGGCGGGGCAGACACTTCCCTGCCTCACAGGACACGCTGGTCCAGCAGGCGAGGGGCATCCAAGAAACGCTGCCGCTCAGGACTATTAAGGTAGCGAAGCGTTAGGAGGAGGCAGAGGAAATCCAGGGGCAGGATGCAAGAGAAAAGCCATTCGGGGAGCACCTACATGCCACCAGCTGGATGCTGGCCCTTACAGTCTCGCGGCAGCGTGCCAGAGAACTAAGGAGAAAAGCAAGCCCCGGGACTGGGCTGTGTTGGAGAGCGTTGGCTCACTGGTGCCTTTGACACATGGCTCTGGGAACACGCTGCAGCCCACACCTGAACTCGGGTGTCTCAGCTGCACGATCTCTACTTCTACGGCTACAGCCAGGGGAAGACGGGCGTCGCGGGCATGACCCAGGCAGCAGGGAACACAGCTAGGCGGGAGCAGGAGCGTCACGCAGCCCAGAGGAACTCCCGGTGCGTTCCCCTCGGCTGCCAACTCACCGAAGTGTTTGATCTGTTTCTCATACTTCTCCACGAACGTCTTGTGCTTCCTCTCGCGCTGTTCCTCCGACTCCTCCCCCTCCTCGGGCCGGACGTTGAAAACGCTCTGCGGAGAGGGAGGAAGGAGGCCGGGTCACGGCGCTGCTGCCTCGCCTGCCGCGGCCCCAGCCCTGCAGCCACCTGGGCAGGGCGCTGCCTCCCTTCCTCTTGCCCAGGCACCGCTCCGACCAACCTTACTGAAGCCATCTTTGCTCAGGGTGTCGACGTTCCAGGGCATGTTCTTCTCCTTCTTGCGCAGCTCCTCCAGCTTCTTCTCCCAGCTCTTCTCTTCTCTTCTCAGCTGCTGCACTTCAGTCTGGAGCCTCTGCAGCTCCCCTCTGCCACCCTCCGCACTCGGCTCCTCCAGCTCCGCCATCCTCTTCTGGCATTCCGCTGCCTTCCGCTTGCATTCCCGGCAGCCCCTCTCCAGCTCTTCCTTCTCCCTCTGGAACTGCTCCATCCTCTCCACGCGGGCCTGCCAACATCAACTGACAGCTCGTCACCCCCAGGGGCCAAGAGGACAGCGCAGGCAGTTTGACAATGGGACCCCTCCCCCCAACGTACCACGCGCAGGGTACGACCCCGACAGACTAAGGGACAGCAAGTCACCCGCAGAGCGGTGCTGGTCACTCCAACATGACAGCGCCGTCTCTGCCAGAAGGGATACTGGGGGTGCGGGGGATTAAGCGAGAAGTCAATGAGCTGGAACGCACAATCCCAGTGTCCCTGCGTAGGGCTGCTTTCTTGCCCCTGGACAGAGCTGGCCTCTCACCCCTCACTCACTGCAGCTAGCCTGCAGGGCATTCTGCTGCACTGACATTCACAAGCATGGCCCTCGCCGCGGAGCAGTTTGGCTTTCCAGCGGGCTCGGCACATCTGCACCAGTGCCAGCTGTGCTCAGCAGAATTGCAGCGCAGGGAATCGGGGTTAATCCAGACGCCAAAGCAGAGCGCCCCTTTCCTCTGCAATCTCAGCTTGTACCAGCCGAAAACGAAGAGGTGGAAGAGCCCTATTGCTCCCCACACTGCACCCTCACAAGCCAGGGCAGGACTGTGCACTACTCCGCTGTTGGCAGGGCTTTGTCTAGCCTAGAGGCAACTGCCTTAATGGGAGTTCCCACCACTTCCCTTAGGCCCCTAGTGTCGGAGATTCCTTTGCTATTCAGCCCAAGTTTGCCTCGTTTGGGTCTCCTACTTATCGGTACCCAAAGGTGCCTTCCTTCCAGAGCCCCCGGGAACTGCTGAACACTGGTGGGCCGTGTCCATAGCACAGGGTTTGCCATACGGGCTCATGCTTTCAAGAGGGCTCTGTTTGCTGTAGCCTGGACAAGGCTCTGGAGAATTCTCTCTTCCTCCTCTGAGCCCGGAAAACAAAAGCTGAATTCCCAACTTTTTCTCCACGTGGAGCAGAAATCCTTCTGTCTTTCCTCCCTCCCTGTGCAGAACATGCTACTCTGCAAGGAGAACACCCTGGCTGAGCTACAGTTACGCTGTCCGGGCACTCGCGAAGCAGGGATGTACCACACTCGGAGAGTGTGGAGGGAATGTTATGGGAGACGGGGCCAGAGCGACTGTGGGGAGAATGTTACTGGGAGACGGGGCCAGAGCGACTGTGGGGAGAATGTTACTGGGAGACCGGGAGTGGATTTCTGCCAGATAGCTTCCTGGGGTCGCACCTGAGGGCAGCAAGCCCTGGGGTTTCCTCTAGGATTCACATTCCCGACTCCTGACTTTAGGTCAGTGCAGCCAGGCAGCAGCATCTCCTCAGGCAGCTCCCTCCCTGCTCTGCGCCCCAGCGTCTGTCTCTGTACTAAAGGGCTATAAATCCGCCCTTCACTGGAGAATCACAGAGCGTCCGATAACAAAAATCACAGCTATGTCAGGCTGCAAGGGAGCTTGCCAAGTCCAGGCCCTTGTGCTGAGGCAAGACCAAGTAACCCTACACTATCCCTGACAGGCACGTGGCCATCTGCTCATAACCCCTCCGACGGAGGCATCCACGTGCCCTTGGGGAGCCTAGTCCAGAGCTTAATGGCACTTTAATATGAGGAACAAAAAACTCGACTCCAGACAAACTCCCTGGCTGTAGATTAAGTCCCTTGCTGCTTGCCCTGCTTTCAGTGGGCACAGCGAACAGATCCACCGGCCCTTAACAGCTTGTACGACTATTATCAACCCCCCCCCCCACCCCCAGTTGTCTTTTATCAAGACTAAACATGCACAGGGTTTGCAATCTCCCCTCAGAGGTCAGGTTTTCTGACCCTCCTCCTCTGAACTCTCGCCAACTTTCCTGAGGGGTCACACCCAGAAACGGACACAGGACTCCAACCGAGGCTTCCGCAGCGTCACGGAAAGCAGGACAGCTACATAAGTAAAGCTCCTGTTAACACACCCCAGCCCGATACCAGCCCTTTTGGCAACTGATCACATTGTTGGTTCATATTCAATTCGTCATCCGCTCTAATGCCCACATGCTCCCTCCATTACCCCCACCCAGCCAGCTGGTCTGTTTTGTGCTGGGCACTTCCCAGCTCCTGCCTAAATTCAGCACTTCGCACTTCTCCTTAGTCCACTTCCTCTGTTGAGTCTCTCTCCATTCTCTACGTGTCAAGGTTGTTTTGAATTCCAATGGCCATCCACAGTGCCGGCAACCCCTCTGGGCTGGATGCTATAAGGGCAGTCTATGCTCATTATCCAAGTCGTTAATGAAACTATGGAACAGGCTTGCCTCAGGACCCTGCTAGATAGTACCCCCAGTTTGACAGCAAACCACTGACTACTCTTTGAGGGCCACCGTCAACCAGTTATCTTGTGGTGATTTTATCTAGACTGCCTGTGTCAAACCCTGTACCGCTCCCCTCTGCCCTAAGCCAGCATCTGTCAACAAGGGAAATAGGTTATTTGGCAGGATCTATTGTCAACAAAACCACCGGCTCCTCCCTCTGACCCAGGCATCCTCTAGAGATACTGTTTTGTCATTTGCTCCAGAATATTTTTCAGGTACTGAAGTCCCCATATTGAAGTCCCCTATACGTACTATGCAGGATGCCTGCTTAAGGAGAAAAAACCCTCTGAGTACCTGCGAAGACAAGTTTCCAGGGGGATCGCCTCCCTTACTGAACACCCTCAACTCCTGTAGGAGTGTCTGCTCCCACACAGAAGATCTACCTGATACAGAAGCAGCAGCGTGGAGTGACCGGAGGCTCCTCGGGAGCAGGCCTGGAGCGCAGTATCCCCCCCCGGGGGACTATCAAATAGTCGAGTAACCAATAAGAATTCATGAGGTTAACTGACTATTCAATGAACTGATATTTCACATCGCTAGGCCTGATCTGACAGAACCGTGGCATGTCCCAGGGGTCTCAGGCCTAGAGGAGCCCCACCTGGGAGAGCCACTCACTAGGCTGGAGAGATCAGAGAACCGATTCATTGGCACCCAAGTCCATTTGCTATTGCTGCCCATTCCTGACTTGGAGGGAGGCTGCTCCTGGCTCGATGCCGCTCAGGGTCAGACCCAGCTTTCCCATGAGCCCTCTCCTCCAGCATCGTAGGGGTGAAAGTGGGACGCCTCCTCTGCCCCGCTGGAGGCAGGGCTGCGGGGAGAGGGCACCAACCCAGAGGGTATTGAGAAGGGACTCTAGGGAGAGACGATATGTCAGTGCTCCCCTCTCTCAACACGCCTCTGCACTCAGGTGAGGGACCCCGAGAGTTAGACGTCCTGGGGGCCCAGCCCCACTAGTGCAGGCTCCCCACGGGAAGAGCCCAAAGACAGTGGGTTGGGAGCCAGGGTGCCATTGGGATGGGAGGGGAGCCAGGCCTCAGTCGGAAGGGGGGGGCTGCCTCCAACGCAGTCCGCCCAGGAGCAGAGCCTGCCCCGGGCTGGGGACTGCTGGGGCCGGCGCCTCCCGCTGGGGGCTCTACGAAAGGCCTGGGCTCGCTGAAGCCAAGGGACCCCCCGGGCAGCATCCTCTGGGCACCACGGGGGGGGGCAGCACGTGGAGCCCGGGGCCCGCCGGCCTGTGCGAGCCCCCCCCCAAGCTCCTCCCCCCACAGCCCCAGGGCCTCACGCAGAGACTCGCACGAGCCAGTTTGCCCCCATTGCACCCTGGCTGGAGGGGCCTGGGGGGCTCCCCAGGGGCGGGGCCCGGTCGCCATGGGAACGGGGGGGCTCCCCAGGGGCGGGGCCCGGTCGCCATGGGAACGGGGGGGCTCCCCAGGGGCGGGGCCCGGTCGCCATGGGAACGGGGGGCTCCCCGGGGCGGGGCCCGGTCGCCATGGGAACGGGGGGGCTCCCCGGGGCGGGGCCGGTCGCCATGGGAACGGGGGGGCTCCCCGGGGCGGGGCCGGTCGCCATGGGAGCGGGGGGCTCCCCGGGGCGGGGCCCGGTCGCCATGGGAGCGGGGGGCTCCCCGGGGCGGGGCCGGTCGCCATGGGAGCGGGGGGCTCCCCGGGGCGGGGCCGGTCGCCATGGGAGCGGGGGGGCTCCCCGGGGCGGGGCCGGTCGCCATGGGAGCGGGGGGCTCCCCGGGGCGGGGCCCGGTCGCCATGGGAGCGGGGGGCTCCCCGGGGCGGGGCCCGGTCGCCATGGGAACGGGGGGGCTCCCCAGGGGCGGGGCCCGGTCGCCATGGGAGCGGGGGGCTCCCCGGGGCGGGGCCCGGTCGCCATGGGAACGGGGGGGCTCCCCAGGGGCGGGGCCCGGTCGCCATGGGAACGGGGGGGCTCCCCGGGGCGGGGCCCGGTCGCCATGGGAACGGGGGGCTCCCCAGGGGCGGGGCCGGTCGCCATGGGAACGGGGGGCTCCCCGGGGCGGGGCCGCACCTGGTGGCGCCAGCGGAAGAGGCTGGCCGTGTCGATGTTGGGGTGAGTCTCGTCCTCATCGTCCGACACCTCGATGTGGTCCCAGACGCTGTAATCCACCATGGCGCCACTTCTGGAACCCTCCAGCCTCCGCACGCCCACTTCCGCCCTCGCCCTGACTCACTTCCGGCGCCCGTCGGCGGGAAGGCTTCGTACGCGCAGCTGCGCGTGCGCGCCCACGCCCCGGATACGCATGCGCAGCAGCGGCTGGCGGCTCCACACGTTCAGCGGCAGGGGCACGGGGGCGCGAATTCTGGTCCAGAGGCCGTTTACTGCGCATGCGCTCCCCCTTCTGTGCTCCAAATGGCGCTTCTCTTAAAGGGCCACACACGGCCTGTGTCTTCAGGGGTCAGCGGGTTGCAGGCGCCCTACCTGCTGCGCGCGCACGCGGTGTGGGAGGGGCACGCCCAGGGTTACACGCCCCGTGGGCACCGGCCTGGCCCCCACGTGCCCCGCAGAGGCGGTACCGGGTACCCACAAAACAGCAGGGCCACGCACGGCTGGGGAGCTGCACCGTGCACCCGCTGGTGCCCCGCTCGTGCTGTTCTCACGCTCACTAGCTGGGGGCTGTTCGCACGTTTGTGGTCCCTGAAGGGGTTTGTGTTTTCAGGGCTCTCCCCACAACCCAGCGCGAGTCGGCTGAGGGTCCCCGTGTTCCGATCACCGGGGGCTGCAGACGGGGCCAGACTCCCCAGCAAATCCTGAGAAAGGGAACACGCCTCGCCCCAGCGCGTGCCGTCTGCACAGCGTCCGCTCTGTGCACCACGAGTGGGTGCCCTGCTAATCGGCTGGATGGCATTGGAATCTCTTCTGGGTGGCCACCCAAGCGCTCAGCTAACTGGGAACACTGGTCCGGAGCAGGACGTAAAAAAATGGTATAGCTCAGTATACAGCTTACACTGCACAGCCCACAGCATAGCTGGCTCCTTGGGAGCGGGTGAATGCCACGAGCCAGCTTATGCCAGCTCCGCTCCCAGGGAGCCGGCAGCCACCCCACGCTGCAGGCTCTGATTCAGAGCCAGTAGCACGGGGGGGAGTAGACACACTGAGGTTTAAATGGTCACTCACATCCCTAGTCTGAAGCCTTGTTAATGCAAAACCCAAGTCTTTCCTTAGAGCTCTGAAGTCAGCCCCCTCCAGCGATGGCTTCCCCGAGGACAGCAAGGCTGCGAACTTTGCTCCCACGCTGACAACGCCTGCATGTGTACTAGCGCTCCCTCACAACTGCTGGCTTTGCATGGTTGTGACCCTTCGTGCCAAGTTTCCCTCTGGGGCTGGAATCGTCATGTGGGGCTAAATAGTATATCTAGGCCAAGCCTCGTCGTTTTAATGGGGGAGACGCCCATTTATGTCAGCTGAGGGTCGGCCACCAGCATGGAATGTGGCGGCTGCACCCACTCCCCCAGAGGATGTAAGATGTCACTCTCAGCAGGCGCAGGATGAAAGAGAACTGCACTTACCCCTGCAACCACTGGGGGTCACCCTGACACAGAAATAGGGGTGCAGATAATCTCCTTGGCTGACCTGCCCTCAGATCCCTTCCTAATCCTAGGGTGCAGGGTTCAGACATGGCCTTGGGAGGGAAGAAACCCAAGCCCTGCTACAGGCTGGGGACCGACTGGCTAAGCAGCCGTTCTGCACAAAAGGACCTGGGGTTACAGTGGCTGAGAAGCTGGAGACGAGTCGATGGGGGGCCCTTGTGGCCCAGGCTAACGGCAGATTAGGGGCATTAGGAGGAGCGTTGCCAGCAGATCTAGAGAAGCGATTATTCCCCTTTATCCGGCTCCGGTGAGGCCTGAGGGGGAAATCTCGCTCCCCTGGGGTACAGAGCCCCCAGAAGGGTCCGAGGCTGGAGGTCAAATCAGTGAGGCAGGAGAGAAACCTAGAAGAGAAAACTTTCTGATGCATGCATGCAGGCTGTCACACCAAGAGTGAAGCAGCCCTGACAGACAGATTCAGGGAATCTTTATACAGTAAGTTCAGACAGCCCAGTTGTGGATTGTTTTTCTTTAACATATCAAAGTCTCAGCAGAAGCACTCTGAGACTTCTGTTCACCCCAGGAGTGCTAGAAGTAAGTTTTACAGAACAAAGCCACATGAGAACTTGAGTGGAGGAGTCTACAAGGCAAACTGTGCCAAAGATAAGGGTTTACATGACAAATTGTGACAGACTAGGAGTATCCATGAACTTGAGACAGGAGGCATTGGAAGGGTCTTGATTAGAGCTAATTTGATTTCTCTCTGTTACAGGGAGAGAGGCCTGGAAAACTTTGTAACCCTTCCAGCAGTTTTCTTTTAGAGTTTTGATTTCCTGCACAGTCCCCCCTTAGACACAATTGGAGTTATTTGATTTTTCTCCCACAGGCCACACCTGGAGTGTTGCGTTCTGGGCCCCCCCACTATACAAAGGGTGTGGACGCATTGGAGAGGGTCCAGTGGAGGGCGACCAAAATGATGAGGGGGCTGGAGCATGTGGCCTACGAGGAGAGGCCGAGGGATTTGGGCTTGTTTAGTCTGCAGAAGAGAAGAGCGAGGGGGGATCCTGGTAGCCACCGTCCAGGGTTCCAGGGAGGCTGTTCCCCGTGGGGCGGGTGGCAGAACGAGGAGCGATGGGCTCACGTTGCAGTGGGGGCTCTAGGTTGGAGATTAGGACAAACTTTCCCCAGGCGGGTGGGGAAGCGCTGGGCTGAGTCCCTAGGCAAGGGGGGAATCTCCATCCCTAGAGGGTTTTAAATCCCAGCTTGGCAGAGCCCTGGCTGGGATGATGGAGTCGGGGTTGGGCTTGATGCCTCCAGAGGGCTCTTCCCGCCCTGGGATCCTAGGTGCTTCCCAATGAGACTGGCGCAGGCTCTGTGGACTCACTGCCCGAGATGCAGAGGTGGAGCCCTGGCCCGGCCTGGAACGGCCTTTTCCTGCTGAGCTCCGGGTGCGACCCGGCTGTCCTTACGCAGCGGGAAATCCCACCCCCAGCGCAGGCCCTGGTGCCTCAGGCTGCCCATCTCCGCTGCTCACCCGCCCTGGTCCCAGGCTGCTGGCCCAGTGAGCTGCTGCTTGGGCGTCCGGCCTCGCGCTGGGAGCAGGGACGCTGCCTCCCCCGCCCCCCTTCCAGAGACGGGGCGGCTGGGCTGGGCTACATGCAGGCAGGCAGAGGGCGAGTGGAATGACGGGGGGGGGGGCGGTTCTGAGAGTGGGAAGATCGGAGGGGGAGGGACATCCTGCCGGCTCCCAAAGAAACGTGGCCTGCGCGCTGCAGTGGGGGGTAGCAGAAGCCTCCGGTGAGGCTCTAGCAGCCCTGGCTCCACTCATGGCCTGCCAGGTGACCTCAGGCCAGTCACTGCCCCGCTGCCTGCCTCGGTTTCCCCCTCAGTAAAATAGGGGTATGACCGTGGCCTGCTTGGCCGTGCCCTTCGGGAGCTACACAGGAGCAAGGGGTGTGGAGCAGCCCTGCAGAATGCCCGGCGGGCTCAGGGTGGTGTTACCCTGCTGACCTTGCTGGGGGAAGCTACCCTGAAACGGCTCACACCCATCCCCCTGCTCGATCCCAGCCAGCCTCTTCTCCCTTCTGAACTGCCGGCTGCCGCCTCCCTCCGGGCCCTGCCCCCCTTTGAGCGCAGCAGGCCTGGCTCCGAGGTACTGAGCACGAGGGACAGCATGGGGGTGCAAGCCCCCCATGTGCTCCCCGGAGCCCCAGTGTAGGCTGCAGCAGCTGCGGGGTGCCCCAGCACCCTGCCTCCAGGTGGGCGCAGCAAGCCCAGCCGAGCCGCAGCTGCAGAGGTCCCTGCATGGGGGGCCACTCTAGGGGTGCACCCCCGCCCTGCGGCCCGATGGAGCCAGGGCAGGCATGGGCTTTGGCACACAGCAGCGATCCCATAGGTCTGTGCCAGACTGGCCCCCGGGTGCGTGACCTCATCACCGTCTCCATGGCGAGGAGCTGTGATGTCATACCTGCAGGCTGCGCCCCTCCCTTGCGTCTAAACGGCCAGCCGCCCCTCCTCACAACAAGGCTGCCGTTGGGTCCCGGGCCCAGGCTCTGCCCTGCCTCCAGTGCCAGGAGCAAGGAGAACGCGGCGCGGAGACCGGCTGCCGGCTCTGGGACTTGACACTCAGGCAGCCGCCGTCGGAGCCGGGAGAAGGAAAACGCCCTGCCCTGGTTCTCTGCACGCGGGCGCGGAGGCCGGGCCGAGCGGTGAGGAGTGGCCGAGGTCAGGAGGCGCTTTCTCAGCTCTCTGCTAGCGAGGGGCCGGAGCTGCTCTGGCAGGACCCAGCCCCCTGAAGCAGCCAGCCAGGCTCCATCAAGCCTAGGGATGGGGATTCCACCCTGCCCGCCTAGAGCGGGGGTAGAGCCCATCTCACTAGGCCAGAGATCTGGTTAGTCGGGCGATGCTGTATCCCTCCCCGGAGCGAACCCTCCCTGAGCAATGCCTCGGCCACAGGCTCCAGCCCTCGCCGTGTAGCAACGCCAGGCGCTGCCTCTGCAGGTTCCCCAAAGCCTCGGCGGGTGGCAGCCGGGCCAGCCAGGCAACCTTGCAGTCCCAGCCCGCAGGAACGGCCCTTTCCAGCCGCACTAAGAGCTGCAGGCGCCTGGCTTGCCTAGGCCGCGGCCTGGGGGGATGAGGCGGTGGCTGGGGACAGGCTGTAGCGGGAGCGCTGGGTCAGTGAAACAGAAGGCTGGGTCTCCCGTGGATTTCTGTCCAGTAGCGCCCTCGGCGGAGGCGCCGTGAAGGCAGCAGGTTACTGGCAGGGCCGGATTAAGCCCTTTAGAGGCCCTAAGCACTGAAAAGATGATGGTGGCCCCACATGTAATTCAAAAGAAAACCAATACTGCACCGTAAAATAAAATGTGATTTTTCGAAATGCCACAAAGCTGACGTATACGCTGCCTCGAGGGAGCACGTCCACTTCCGTACACAATAGGGAAGTGAATCGAGTCTGTCCTGACACGTTGTTCCCTGAGGGTTTCACGCTCTTTGCAGCCGAGAGCGTTCTGCGGCGTTCGGACTTTTCCCATGGTGACGACTTTGATGCTTTTTTTTTTAAATATAAAATTTAAAAAAAAAACTCTTTTTTTTTGGTGCCCCTGCTTTGCTGGTGCCCTAAGCACGTGCTTAGTCTGCCCACGGAGTGATCCAGCCTTGGTTATTGGGTAGGACTCTGGACCAGGGTCTAGCCTTTTCTCTGCCACTGCCTGGCTGGGTGACCTTGGCCAAGTCCCTCCTGCTCTCCTTGCCTCTCTTTAACCTGGAAGCGTAACTCATGCATCTGTGACGGCCTCCAGCTGCAGCATCCAGCTTTTCAGCACAAGCTGCAGAGACCTCGGGGGGGTCTCGGGTCCAGTTCCCGACACAGAAGGCAGCTTGGTCTGGTCTGTCCAGTGCCTGGCCCGGCCTGGGTCTCTCTTGGGGCCGGTGAGTGCCGAGCACAGCGGGGGCACGGTTCTTGGTTCAGCCCAGTGCGGGCTCGTAGGGGTCTGCAGAGCCTGGCACCGTGGGCCTCTGTCTCAGTTGCTCTGTAGGTGCTGCTGTCACCCACATGCTCTGGAGCGTGCGAGTCTGTGCGTGGCTCGTGCGACAGCGGGAAGAGGCACACGCCTTTCCCCCAGGGCTCCCTAGCGCTCCAGCAGAACAGCGTCACTGCCGTTTGTCGGCAGGACTCTCTACCCGCTCAGCGCACCCTCTCTGGGCCAGGCACAAGCAGCCCTGCCTGCTGCTGGATCGGACAGGAGAGCCCCTGCTGGGGACGAGGGGGGACAAAGTGACATGCCCTGGGTCACATGGGGAGACAGTGTCATAGCCAGGAAGTGAATCCAGCTCTCTGGGCTCCCAGCCTCCCTCTCTGCTGAGCCCCCCGTGCTGTTGGGGACCCTGGTGCCATGGAGTCGTGAGCAGGGCCTGGCCTCTGGCTCTGGGCTCAGAGCCGCAGCGCCTCCCTCCGTTGCTCTGAGCGGGTTTGTCTGTCGCTAGCGGCCCCTGCGCTGCCCAGCGCCCGAGGAGCTTGCCCCTCCCTGTGCGGCGGGTCCCTCGGCTCCGCCCATGCACCTTGGAATCGATTCTGTTCCACGGGGCCCGGAGCGTGGCAGGGCCTGGGGCGCGTGAGGGGCCCCCAAATGCACCGGCCCTGGGAGCCGCCCGCACGGGGCACCCAGGCTGAAGAGAGCCCCAGGGGGGTGCCCTGTGGCAAGGGCCAGGAGCAGAGAAACACGAGGTACCACCTGGCTCCGGGAGCCCAGGCCAGTGGCTCTTACGCAGCACGTGAGCCTTTGCATTCGGGTAGCAGCCGGGAGGAAGGGCGGCCCAATGGTTAGGCACTAGCCAGACTCCCTGGGCAGGCTCCGGTTTCCCCTGCTCTGCGCTGGGCTCCGCGGGGCCGGAGGGTGGGATGTGCTTAGAGGCAGCCAGTGTCCAAGAGGGGCGCCGGCTGCCAGACCCCAAACCCAGTCGCCAGGGCCCTGCCGCTGGAGAGCGAGGCCAAGCGCCGATTCGGCAGGCACCGAGTGACCCCGCCCCACCAGCGTGTCCCTGGCCCGGGTCCTCGCTCGGCAGGCGGCAAGAGGCTTGTGAGGAGCCCTGTGGCCGAGCTCTCCTGCTGCTGGCCCGGGGGTGGGGCGCTGCCAAGGGGCCTGGCAGGCCGTGGGCTGGGCCCGCCTCTCGCAGCGGGTGTGACTCCGGAGCGACTCTGGGAGAGAGCAGGGCAGAACCAGGCTCCCACTTGCCTGTGGCGGCAGGGCCCTGCTGCTGCTCGGCACTTGGCACGGGCCCCTTCTCACAAGGCTCCTTGCACCCTTGGAAAGGGGCCAGAAATGGCCCTCGCTCCCCAGCCTGGGGGGAGCTGCCTTCGGGCCCCGCGATGGATCGGGGCGCTGCTGAAACACGGGGGCCACAGGGCAGCCGGGGAGGGGAGCAGGCCCTGCGCTAAGGCAGAGTTCAAGCAGCGAGTCCCCGCTGCAGGTGGGGAGGGGAGTTGAGTTGTGGGAGCCCCCCCGTGTCCGCCAGGAGAATCCGGGAGGCAGCTCACTGCAGCCAGCCTGCAGGGCCTCGCACCGCACTCAGAAACCACTCGCTCCCCTCGGACGATTTGCATAATCTAATTGCCTGGTGGCTCATTAAGCATCACTCTGCAATGAGTTCCCTGCTGTGCAGCCCCCGATTTCAATCCCTGAGCTAAAAGGGAGAGTGGAGCCGGCCGCAAGAGCGTGTCCCAGCCATGCAAGGCATGTCCCGGCCGTGCGAGGCGTGTCCCGGCTGCAGGAGCATGTCCCGGTGGTGCGAGGCGTGTCCCGGCCGTGCGAGGCGTGTCCCGGCCGCAGGAGCATGTCCCGGTGGTGCGAGGCGTGTCCCGGCCGTGCGAGGCGTGTCCCGGCCGCAGGAGCATGTCCCGGTGGTGCGAGGCGTGTCCCGGCCGTGCGAGGCGTGTCCCGACCGCAGGAGCATGTCCCGGCCGTGCAAGGCGTGTCCCGGCAATGTGAGGTGTGTCTCGGCCACAGGAGCGTGTCCCGGCCGTGCAGGGTGTGTCCTGGCCACAGGAGCGTGTCCCAGCCGTGCAGGGTGTGTCCTAGCCACTGGAGCATGTCCCGGCTGTGTGAGGCATGTCCCGGCTGTGCAGAGCGTGTGCTGGCCGTGCAAGGCGTGTCCCGGCAATGTGAGGTGTGTCCCGGCCACAGGAGCGTGTCCCGGCCGTGCAGGGTGTGTCCTGGCCACAGGAGCGTGTCCCGGCCGTGCAGGGTGTGTCCTAGCCACTGGAGCGTGTCCCGGCCGTGTGAGGCATGTCCCGGCTGTGCAGAGCATGTGCTGGCCGTGCGGGGCGTGTCCCAGCCATGCCAGGGCATGCCAGAGAGAAGGGAGCGCGGGGACACATTTCGGTTTGAAACCTGGGCAAGTGGCGGGTGTGACGGCGCGTCAGGGAGCCCCCCCCCCCCGCCCGCAGCCAGACGTGACTCCGCCGGCCAGTCGAGCAGGGTTATTGGTTCTCAGAGACACGACGTAGCGGGGGCTGGGCGCTGACACGGGAGCCAGGGCAGAGCCTGAGTCCTCTGGGGGGGGCTTCACCCCCTTCCTTGTCTCAAACCGTCCCCCCTTCCGCCCGCCCAGCGACTGACCCAGCCCCAGCCAGGTGGCCGTCCTGCCTCCCTTCCTCCCTCTGCCGTGTCTGCTCAGGCTGGGAGCAGGTGTCGGGCCAGTCCGGGGGGTGAGAGCGCTCTGGGTCCCAGGCAGACGCCCCCCGCGACGTCACAGCTGGTCTCCCCCAAGCCCAATGGGCGTCCCTAACTTCTCCCCTTCTCAGCGAGAGCCTCCCAGACCTTCCCCACGTGGGGAGGTTTTGCTATTCCCAGCCACCGGCCTTTTTCAGCAGCAACACGGGAAGGGGTGAAAAACCACGAGAAGAAAAGCGATTGTCACTTGTACCAACGGAAAACCCCGTCCGGCCTCTCGGGGCTGGTGGGTTTGGGATGGAAAATGCCCTCGGGGTGCTTGAGACAAATCGAGGAACCGGCTTTGGGGCTGGGGTAACCCAGGCAAGTGTCCCTCCCACTCACTCCTGGCCCTCTCCCGTTCTCGCCGGGGAATGACGTTATTACTTGGGAGCACGGGGCCTGCTGGAATGGGTCAGCCCAGGGTCGGTACCAGAGCTTCGAGGGGGACGTACAGACCAGGCCCTTGTAAAGATCCCCCCATCTCCTTGGTGATGTCGGCCAGAAGGGTAGGGTCCCCAGAGCCTGGGGTTACATAGCCACCGAGGGCTCTGTCCTCCAAGAACTTCTCTAGCCCCTTCTCTCGCCTAGTTATGCTTTTGGGCGCTGCACATCCCCCAGCAATGAGTTCCACAGGCTAATCGTGCATTGTGGGGAAAAGGGTTTCCTCTCGTCTGTAGTGAACCTGAGGCTTCTGTAACCCGCTGGCCCCCTGGACTCGGTATTATGGGAAAATGGCGTCTTCTTTACCCTGTCGTCGCACCATTCGCGGTTTTATAGCCCTCTCTCACACATCCCGTATCCTGGTAGTGGGGCGGCAGGGCTGCGCGGGGCCAGGTGTTTTCCACGCCGGTCTTACGAGGGACATGGGCAAAGCAGAGGAAGGTTTTGAGTCCTCTGTTTTCAGATGGGGAAACTGAGGCAGGCGTGACTCCATGTAGAGGAATTCTTTTGTGGTGGGAAGTTAAACCAGTGGCCTTCGCCCTGGGGGGCTCTGGACATCTCAGAGCCCCTTCCTTTGGGGAAGGCAGGGCAGGGGGCAGTAGATCCCTCACCCCCATCTCTCCCTTGTACAGCGGGTGATGTGTCTGGGTGAGGCAGGGCCCCAACAGCGACTCTCAGACCCAGCGCCTGGCCTGGTTAGCGACCCGGGGGGCCATGGGGAAACCACGGCCCCGCTCTCCTGCGGTGGGGCTGGCCTGCTCGGCAAAGTGCTGGGGGAGAGAGCCGAGGAGAGTGAGGGCCTAGCCCCGGTACCATGGTTGGCGAGGGCATGTGCAGCCCAGAGGCCGTGGGGATGGGCAGCCAGTGTAATACCACCCCCACCATTGCTGCATGGGCACCAGCTGAACCCAGATGCAGAGGGGAGCTGAGTGAGCCCCCCCCCCCGCAGCTGCAGAATGGGAGAGTTAGGGGGTCAGATGCCTGGGCCCCTTGTATCACCTGTCCCGGCCCTCCTGGTGCAGCCTTGGGGGCAGGTGGACTGGCTGGAGGATATTCCTTGGCAAGGGGGCAGCCTGGGGGACCCTTGACGATGGGGAGCCTGGGCAGGGATACCCTAGGCTGGGGGGGGACATCTTGGGAGGGAAGCCTGGGGGACCTTTGGCAGAGGGAGGGAGGAGCCTGGGCGGGGGATACCCTTGGCGGGGCGGGGGGGGGGGGGGGAGGGCTGGGGGACCTTAGGCGGGGGGGGGATACCCTTGGCGGGGGCGGAGCCTCGGGGATACCCTTGGCGCGAGGGGGGGAGGCGGGGCTGGGCTGGGGGATACCCTTGGCGGGGGGGAACCTGGGGGGATACCCTTGGCGGGGGCGGAGCCTGGGGGATACCCTTGGCGGGGGGGGGGACCCTTGGGGGGGGGGGCGGGGGGAGGGGGGGGGGAATCCTGGGGGGATACCCTTGGCGGGGGGGGACCCTTGGCGGGGAGGGGGGAGGCTGGGCAGGGATACCCTTGGTGGGGGGGGGAACCTGGGGGGATACCCTTGGCGGGGGCGGAGCCTCGGGGATACCCTTGGCGCGGGGGACCCTTGGCGGGGAGGGGGGGAGGCTGGGCGGGGATACCCTTGGTGGGGGGAACCTGGGGGGATACCCTTGGCGGGGGCGGAGCCTCGGGGATACCCTTGGCGGGGGGGACCCTTGGCGGGGAGGGGGGGAGGCTGGGCGGGGATACCCTTGGTGGGGGGGGGGAACCTGGGGGGATACCCTTGGCGGGGGCGGAGCCTCGGGGATACCCTTGGCGGGGGGGACCCTTGGCGGGGCTCACCCTCTCCGCGCCCAGCCGCTTGCTGGCTCCCGCCGCCGCCCGCGCTCGCTGCGCTGCTCCCGCGCCGGAATCTGCGCGCCCGTCTCCATCCCTGCGCCGCGCGGGGGGGGAGGGACCGGCCCGGCCGCTGCCCAGCGCCTCCCGCAGCACCACGGGCGGGGGCCGCTCCGCCGGCCTGGGGCGCAGCCGCGGAGCCGGGAGCCGCGCTCAGCCGGGCCAGCGAGGTAAGCGCAGCCCCCGCCCCGGGACCCGCCCGCTGCCGCAGCCCCGCCGAGCCGGGCCACATGGGGCGGGGGGGGGCCGGAGCCCGGGGGTGAGCTGCGCCCCATAGAGACAGCGCGCGCGCGCGTGTGTGTGTGTGTGTGTGTGTGTGTGTGTGTGTGATGTGCCCTGTAGGGACAGTGTGTGTGTGTGTGTGTGTGTGTGTGTGTGTGTGTGATGTGCCCTGTAGGGACAGTGTGTGTGTGTGTGTGTGTGTGTGTGATGTGCCCTGTAGGGACAGCGTGTGTGTGTGTGTGTGTGTGTGTGATGTGCCCTGTAGGGACAGTGTGTGTGTGTGTGTGTGTGTGTGTGTGTGTGTGTGTGTGTGATGTGCCCTGTAGGGACAGTGTGTGTGTGTGTGTGTGTGTGTGTGTGTGTGTGTGTGTGTGATGTGCCCTGTAGGGACAGTGTGTGTGTGTGTGTGTGTGTGTGTGTGTGTGTGTGATGTGCCCTGTAGGGACAGTGTGTGTGTGTGTGTGTGTGTGTGTGTGATTTGCCCTGTAGGGACAGTGTGTGTGTGTGTGTGTGATGTGCCCTGTAGGGACAGCGTGTGTGTGTGTGTGTGTGTGTGTGTGTGTGTGTGTGTGTGTGTGTGATTTGCCCTGTAGGGACAGTGTGTGTGTGTGTGTGTGTGTGTGTGTGTGTGTGTGATGTGCCCTGTAGGGACAGTGTGTGTGTGTGTGTGTGTGTGTGTGTGTGTGTGTGTGTGTGTGTGATGTGCCCTGTAGGGACAGCGTGTGTGTGTGTGTGTGTGTGTGTGTGTGTGTGTGTGTGTGTGTGTGATGTGCCCTGTAGGGACAGCGTGTGTGTGTGTGTGTGTGTGTGTGTGTGTGTGTGTGTGATGTGCCCTGTAGGGACAGCGTGTGTGTGTGTGTGTGTGTGTGTGTGTGTGATTTGCCCTGTAGGGACAGTGTGTGTGTGTGTGTGTGTGTGTGTGTGTGTGATGTGCCCTGTAGGGACAGTGTGTGTGTGTGTGTGTGAGATGTGCCCTGTAGGGACAGCGTGTGTGTGTGTGTGTGTGATGTGCCCCCATAGGGACAGCGTGTGTGTGTGTGTGTGTGTGATGCGCCCCCATAGGGACTCTGTGTGTGTGTGAGAGAGAGAGAGAGAGCAATGTGCCCCGTAAGGACTGTGTGTGTGTGTGTGTGTGTGTGTGTGTGTGTGAGATGAGCCCCATAGGGACTCTGTGTGTGTGTGTGAGATGAGCCCCATAGGGACTGTGTGTGTGTGTGTGTGTGTGTTTGTGTGTGTGTGTGTGAGATGTGCCCTGTAGGGACAGTGTGTGTGTGTGTGTGTGTGACATCCATAGACACAGTCAATATGTGTGTATGACATAGGAACAGTCAGCATGTGTGTCTGACTGTGTGTGTGATGTCTATAGGGACAGTCAGCTGGTGTGTGAGACAGAGAAATCTCTGGGGATAGTTAACTCTGTGTGTGTGTGTGTGTGTGTGTGTGTGTGTGTGTGTGTGTGTGTGTGAAATCCATAGTGACAGTTGGCTGGCGGGGGTTGCGATCCGTAGGCACGGTCGGTTGGGGGGGTTTGATATCTGTAGGCACGGTCAGCTGGGGGGGTTGAGATCCATAGGCACAGTCGGCTAGGGGGGGTTGCGATCCGTAGGCACAGTCGGCTGGGGGAGTTGCGATCCATAGGCACAGTCGGCTGGGGGGGTTGAGATCCATAGGCACAGTCGGCTAGGGGGGGTTGCGATCCGTAGGCACAGTCGGCTGGGGGAGTTGCGATCCATAGGCACAGTCGGCTGGGGGGGTTGCGATCCGTAGGCACAGTCGGCTGGGGGAGTTGCGATCCATAGGCACAGTCGGCTGGGGGGGTTGCGATCCGTAGGCACAGTCGGCTGGGGGAGTTGCGATCCATAGGCACAGTCGGCTGGGGGGGTTGCGATCCGTAGGCACAGTCGGCTAGGGGGGGTTGCGATCCGTAGGCACAGTCGGCTGGGGGAGTTGCGATCCATAGGCACAGTCGGCTGGAAGAGGCACAGCCTGTTGCTCCGTGCGCCAATGCTTTCCTGCGCACGGGGGTCAGCACAGGGCTCTGCTTTGGGATCTGCAGCATGGCCCCCCCTTCAGGGCCGGGTGTGCGCGTTGGGCATCTCTCCTGTGACTGATGTTGCTGCGCCGGGGTCCAGCTCCATGTCTCCGGGCGGGGGGCCCACCCCTGGTGTGCTGGGAGTTGGGTTTGTTTGTTTACTTGGCATTCAGGGTGGATCCCCCCACTGGGTAACGCTGCCAAGCCTGGCTGGCTGGATCAGTCCCTCAGGCATCCCCTTGGATCAGGGCTGCTCTGCTCCCACCGGCTCGGCAGCCCGGTGTGGGGAGGGGGACGTTGCGGCGGTGCTGGAAAAGCCCAAGTTTTCCTCCTTCAGCAGCTCCGTGGCTGGAGTCTCCCCTGCACGGCAGGGCCCTGGCTCGTGTGCAAGCCGGCTGCGCGCCGCATAGCAAGCGGGAACACCTCCGCCCGCGCCGGAGACGCAGGAGCCCGGGTCTCATGACACCGGTGCAAAGCCAGAGTCATTCTCCCCCAGCAGCCGGAGAGGCTCCAGCGTCGCTGAGGCCAGAATCCGGCCCGGGGCGCCAGCAGTGCAGAGCACACGCAGCAAAGCCCCGCACGGCGCCGGTTTGGCCCGTTCCCTCCCTCCCGGCGCCAGGGGATGCTGGGCTGAGTTGCCCGGGGGTCTCCGGGAGCCAGGGCTAAATTCCCAGCATGCCACTTTCTCATCTCAAAATGCTGCCCAGGAACCGTCACTTTCACAATCCCACAGACCCGCGTGGGACTTTCCCACCTCCAGCGGCCAGAGCTCCCGGAGCTGGGCTGGTCTCTCCCGCACAGTGGCGCTGGGACTGGTTTTGGGGGGGTGCTGGGCTGAGCCCACCCAGGCCGGGGTCACGAGGGCCCCCCCCGTCCGACCGGACAGGCCAGACTCCGCTGCCATTCCTGGCCTCTGGTCCGGGAGAGCTGGTGCCCCAGCCTGGCCGGAGGCAGCAGGGCCTGGAGCAGCCGCTCAGTGGCCCTGCAGTGGGGAGGGGCCGGCTGCACGTTCCTAGGGAGGCCTGGGGGGTCCCCGAAGCCGTGATTTTTGTGGGGCTGCTGCCCACAGGCAGGCCCGTGGGCTCTGGCTGCCCCGCTGCCTCTGCTGCCCGCTGGGACAGGCTTTGGTTCTCCAAAAATAGGGCTGGACTGAGCGATGGGAAACCCCGTGGCCCCGGGAGGGCGGGGGCACCCGGACCGACAGGAGCGTGGGCCTGTTCAGTAAGACGGGCGCATGCGCCTGTGGCCGCGCGGCGCCCACAGAGCTCCCCAAGGTGGGCAGAGGGCGGGAGTCGGGATGGCCGGGCCCGAAGGCCAGCCAGGCCCTGCAGCGTTTGGCTCTGCTGCTTGGCAAGACCCGGTGAGTCCTGGTGCGTCCGGCTCCCCGTGCGGCCCCGCACGCCTGCTCCCGGGCCTGGCGGCTGCACCCAAGGGGCCCCCGCAGGGGGGTTCCGAACCTCACCGCTGGCCTCCGGGGTGGGGCAGTTCTGGCCTGTGCCCACGTGCAGGGGGCTTCACCGTGCAGGGCCGTGGGGCATTGTGGGACAGCAGCTGGGGGACTCCCGGGTGACACTCGCACTGGCCGTTAAGCCCTGCAATGGCCCTGTCGGCCGCGGAGCTGCCAGGCCTGCCTTTCGCACGTTCCCCAGGCTGCCCGGCCCGGCCTCTGCCCCCGTCGGCTCAGCATCCGGCACCAGTTTGGCAGAAAATGGCTGTGCCACCCCTGGCCGTGTGTCCCGTGTCACATCGCCTCCTACTGCTGGCCTGCCACAGGAGAAGTGCCCACCACGGCTGCCAGCCCATGTCTGCTGCAGGATAACAGCCCACTACTACTGCCAGCCCCTGGCCGCGGCAGGATAACAGCCCGCTACTACTGCCAGCCCTTGGCCGCGGCAGGATAACAGCCCGCTATTACTGCCAGCCCCTGGCCGCGGCAGGATAACAGCCCGCTACTACTGCCAGCCCCTGGCCGCGGAAGGATAACAGCCCGCTACTACTGCCAGCCCCTGGCCACGGCAGGATAACAGCCCTCTACTACTGCCAGCCCTTGGCCGCGGCACGATAACAGCCCGCTACTACTGCCAGCCCCTGGCCGCGGCAGGATAACAGCCCTCTACTACTGCCAGCCCCTGGCCGCGGCAGGATAACAGCCCGCTACTACTGCCAGCCCCTGGCCACGGCAGGATAACAGCCCTCTACTACTGCCAGCCCTTGGCCGCGGCAGGATACCAGCCCTCTACTACTGCCAGCCCCTGGCCGCGGCAGGATAACAGCCCGCTACTACTGCCAGCCCCTGGCCGCGGCAGGATAACAGCCCGCTACTACTGCCAGCCCCTGGCCGCGGAAGGATAACAGCCCGCTACTACTGCCAGCCCCTGGCCACGGCAGGATAACAGCCCTCTACTACTGCCAGCCCTTGGCCGCGGCACGATAACAGCCCGCTACTACTGCCAGCCCCTGGCCGCGGCAGGATAACAGCCCTCTACTACTGCCAGCCCCTGGCCACGGCAGGATAACAGCCCTCTACTACTGCCAGCCCTTGGCCGCGGCAGGATACCAGCCCTCTACTACTGCCAGCCCCTGGCCGCGGCAGGATAACAGCCCTCTACTACTGCCAGCCCCTGGCCGCGGCAGGATAACAGCCCGCTACTACTGCCAGCCCCTGGCCGCGGCAGGATAACAGCCCTCTACTACTGCCAGCCGCTGGCCGCGGCAGGATAACAGCCCTCTACTACTGCCAGCCCCTGGCCGCGGCAGGATAACAGCCCTCTACTACTGCCAGCCCCTGGCCGCGGCAGGATAACAGCCCTCTACTACTGCCAGCCCCTGGCCGCGGCAGGATAACAGCCCGCTACTACTGCCAGCCCCTGGCTGCGGCAGGATAACAGCCCGCTACTACTGCCAGCCCCTGGCTGCGGCAGGATAACAGCCCGCTACTACTGCCAGCCCCTGGCCACGGCAGGATAACAGCCCTCTACTACTGCCAGCCCCTGGCCGCGGCAGGATAACAGCCCGCTACTACTGCCAGCCCCTGGCCGCGGCAGGATAACAGCCCTCTACTACTGCCAGCCCCTGGCCGCGGCAGGATAACAGCCCGCTACTACTGCCAGCCCCTGGCTGCGGCAGGATAACAGCCCGCTACTACTGCCAGCCCCTGGCCGCGGCAGGATAACAGCCCGCTACTACTGCCAGCCCCTGGCCACGGCAGGATAACAGCCCTCTACTACTGCCAGCCCCTGGCCGCGGCAGGATAACAGCCCGCTACTACTGCCAGCCCCTGGCCGCGGCAGGATAACAGCCCTCTACTACTGCCAGCCCCTGGCCGCGGCAGGATAACAGCCCGCTACTACTGCCAGCCCCTGGCCACGGCAGGATAACAGCCCTCTACTACTGCCAGCCCTTGGCCGCGGCAGGATACCAGCCCTCTACTACTGCCAGCCCCTGGCCGCGGCAGGATAACAGCCCTCTACTACTGCCAGCCCCTGGCCGCGGCAGGATAACAGCCCGCTACTACTGCCAGCCGCTGGCCGCGGCAGGATAACAGCCCTCTACTACTGCCAGCCCCTGGCCGCGGCAGGATAACAGCCCTCTACTACTGCCAGCCCCTGGCCGCGGCAGGATAACAGCCCGCTACTACTGCCAGCCCCTGGCCGCGGCAGGATAACAGCCCTCTACTACTGCCAGCCCCTGGCCGCGGCAGGATAACAGCCCGCTACTACTGCCAGCCCCTGGCTGCGGCAGGATAACAGCCCGCTACTACTGCCAGCCCCTGGCTGCGGCAGGATAACAGCCCGCTACTACTGCCAGCCCTTGGCCGCGGCAGGATAACAGCCCTCTACTACTGCCAGCCCTTGGCCGCGGCAGGATAACAGCCCGCTACTACTGCCAGCCCCTGGCTGCGGCAGGATAACAGCCCGCTACTACTGCCAGCCCCTGGCCACGGCAGGATAACAGCCCTCTACTACTGCCAGCCCTTGGCCGCGGCAGGATAACAGCCCACTACTACTGCCAGCCCCTGGCCGCGGCAGGATAACAGCCCGCTACTACTGCCAGCCCTTGGCCGCGGCAGGATAACAGCCTTCTGCTGCTGCCTGCTGAGTTACTTCTTTGCTCCAAGGCTCTGTGCCTGGTGCAATGGATCCTGCATCCAAAGCCCGCGGCCCCCGGAGTGCTCGTTGGGAGCTCAGACCCCATCAGTGTTTCCTAGCTCCCCCTCCCCCCACAGCTTGGTCAGCCCCCCCAGGCCAGCCGCCCTTCGGCCGAGTGGTGCCCCACTGCCCCGCCCCCCGGAAGCGCAGTGTTGTTAACGAATGAATTATTCGCCGGCGTCTGCTGCCCGGTGAGGCCGTGCGGGACGGCCCTGGGGCCCCCTGCTCTGCGCTTGCTAATTGCAGCTGAGGCTGTGGTGCTGGAAGGTTTACGGCGCAGTAACGAGGGCGGGGGCGGGGTGCCGGGGTACATGGGGGATACTCGTCTCGGTGTGAGTGTCGGCAGCAGAGCGCGGGGCCCCGGAACAGGCCGCAAGGGCCCGGTGGGGACTCCGGACTCCTGGGTTCCCCTGGCTCTGGCTGAGCAGCTGTGACCCAGGGCCAGGGCCCCTTGGGCAGGGCCGGGGCCTCCAGGTGCTGCTGCCCAAGGGGGCACCCCCAAGTCCCCAGGAGTCCCTGGGGGAGGGGCGGGAGCAGGGACTCCTGGGCCTGGTTCAGACAGAGCTCAGATGTGCTGACGCCCGCTGGGGGTTCACAGGCAGGCACCTGCCCAGCGCAGGCATCCCCTGGAAGGAGCCAGGCGTGTCCGCTGCCGGGCGTGGCGCCTCCCCATGCCCCGAGACTTGCCTGGCCTCCTGCACCCCAACAGCCAAGAGTCCCCCAAAGTCCCAGCTCCATCCTTGGCAGCTGCCTGGTTAAATATACTCTGGTAGAGCCGCCGAGGCCCTGGCTGTGCCCATCAGACCAGGCACCGCCAGACCCCCCCGAGATCAGGGCCCATCGGGCGCCCCCAGACCCCCCGAGATCAGGGCCCATCGGGCGCCCCCAGACCCCGGCTGAGATCAGGGCCCGTTGGGCGCCCCCAGACCCCCCCAAGATCAGGGCCCAACAGACCGGGCACCGCCAGACCCCCCCGAGATCAGGGCCCATCGGGCGCCCCCAGACCCCGGCTGAGATCAGGGCCCGTCGCGCGCCCCCAGACCCCCCTGAGATCAGGGCCCGTCGGGCGCCCTCAGACCCCCCCGAGATCAGGGCCCGTCGCGCGCCCCCAGACCCCCCTGAGATCAGGGCCCGTCGGGCGCCCTCAGACCCCCCCGAGATCAGGGCCCGTCGCGCGCCCCCAGACCCCCCTGAGATCAGGGCCCGTCGGGCGCCCTCAGACCCCCCCGAGATCAGGGCCCGTCGGGCGCCCCCCAGACCCCCCGAGATCAGGGCCCGTCAGGCTGAGCTGACTGAGGCCGGGGCCCCTCTGGATAACCCTGCCCTGCCCAGCCCTTTGCCTGGGCTGAGCTGTGGCCTGGCCGTCGGGTGCCGGGGCGAGGCAGGGCGAGCGCGGGCCGAGGAGCAGGTGATGCGACGGCAGGGCCTTGCTGAGCCAGCCCAGGCGCCCAGCCCGAGGATGCGCCGAGGGCCCCGGGCACTGCCCAGGCCTGGGATCCGGAGCCGCCTCCTTCCCTCGCGCCGCAAGAAACCCGGCCCAGCCGGCCGTGGCAGTGGGACCCACGGCTCCTCCAGAGCCTCTTCCTGAGGTCCTGGCCGCCCTTCCCCCCTCCCCTTCCTATAGACGCACCCCCCATCCCTGCCCCACGGCCGCGGCACCTCGGCAGCCGCCTCCTGGCCCTGGCGAAAGCCGCTGGATGGAAGACGGGGGGAGGATTCTGGCCGGGGGGCTCTGGGACCGGGGGCCTATTTCCGCTCCTCCCTGGTCTCACGGGGGGAGGATTCTGGCCGGGGGGGGCTCTGGGACCGGGGGCCTATTTCCACTCCTCCCTGGTCTCACGGGGGGAGGATTCTGGCTGGGGGGGGCTCTGGGACCGGGGGCCTATTTCCGCTCCTCCCTGGTCTCACGGGGGGAGGATTCTGGTCGGGGGGGGCTCTGGGACCGGGGGCCTATTTCCACTCCTCCCTGGTCTCACGGGGGGAGGATTCTGGCTGGGGGGGGCTCTGGGACCGGGGGCCTATTTCCGCTCCTCCCTGGTCTCACGGGGGGAGGATTCTGGCCGGGGGGGGGCTCTGGGACCGGGGGCCTATTTCCGCTCCTCCCTGGTCTCATGGGGGGAGGATTCTGGCCGGGGGGGCTCTGGGACCGGGGGCCTATTTCCGCTTCTCCCTGGTCTCACGGGGGGAGGATTCTGGCCGGGGGGGGCTCTGGGACCGGGGGCCTATTTCCGCTTCTCCCTGGTCTCACGGGGGGAGGATTCTGGCCGGGGGGGCTCTGGGACCGGGGGCCTATTTCCACTCCTCCCTGGTCTCACGGGGGGAGGATTCTGGCCGGGGGGGCTCTGGGACTGGGGGCCTATTTCCGCTCCTCTCTGGTCTCACGGGGGGAGGATTCTGGCCGGGGGGGCTCTGGGACTGGGGGCCTATTTCCGCTCCTCTCTGGTCTCACGGGGGGAGGATTCTGGCCGGGGGGGCTCTGGGACCGGGGGCCTATTTCCGCTCCTCCCTGGTCTCACGGGGGGAGGATTCTGGCCGGGGGGCTCTGGGACCGGGGGCCTATTTCCGCTCCTCCCTGGTCTCACGGGGGGAGGATTCTGGTCGGGGGGGGGCTCTGGGACCGGGGGCCTATTTCCACTCCTCCCTGGTCTCACGGGGGGAGGATTCTGGCCGGGGGGGCTCTGGGACCGGGGGCCTATTTCCGCTCCTCTCTGGTCTCATGGGGGGAGGATTCTGGTCGGGGGGGCTCTGGGACCGGGGGCCTATTTCCGCTCCTCCCTGGTCTCACGGGGGGAGGATTCTGGCCGGGGGGGCTCTGGGACCGGGGGCCTATTTCCGCTCCTCTCTGGTCTCACGGGGGGAGGATTCTGGCCGGGGGGGCTCTGGGACCGGGGGCCTATTTCCACTCCTCCCTGGTCTCATGGGGGAGGATTCTGGCCGGGGGGGCTCTGGGACCGGGGGCCTATTTCCACTCCTCCCTGGTCTCACGGGGGGAGGATTCTGGCCGGGGGGGGGCTCTGGGACCGGGGGCCTATTTCCGCTCCTCCCTGGTCTCACGGGGGGAGGATTCTGGCCGGGGGGGGGGGGGCTCTGGGACCGGGGGCCTATTTCCGCTCCTCCCTGGTCTCACGGGGGGAGGATTCTGGCCGGGGGGGGGGGGGCTCTGGGACCGGGGGCCTATTTCCACTCCTCCCTGGTCTCACGGGGGGAGGATTCTGGCCGGGGGGGCTCTGGGACCGGGGGCCTATTTCCGCTCCTCCCTGGTCTCATGGGGGGAGGATTCTGGTCGGGGGGGCTCTGGGACCGGGGGCCTATTTCCGCTCCTCCCTGGTCTCACGGGGGGAGGATTCTGGCTGGGGGGGGGCTCTGGGACCGGGGGCCTATTTCCGCTCCTCCCTGGTCTCACGGGGGGAGGATTCTGGCCGGGGGGGCTCTGGGACCGGGGGCCTATTTCCGCTCCTCCCTGGTCTCACGGGGGGAGGATTCTGGCCGGGGGGGCTCTGGGACCGGGGGCCTATTTCCGCTTCTCCCTGGTCTCACGGGGGGAGGATTCTGGCCGGGGGGGCTCTGGGACCGGGGGCCTATTTCCGCTTCTCCCTGGTCTCACGGGGGGAGGATTCTGGCCGGGGGGGGCTCTGGGACCGGGGGCCTATTTCCGCTTCTCCCTGGTCTCACGGGGGGAGGATTCTGGCCGGGGGGGGGGCTCTGGGACCGGGGGCCTATTTCCACTCCTCCCTGGTCTCACGGGGGGAGGATTCTGGCCGGGGGGGCTCTGGGACCGGGGGCCTATTTCCGCTCCTCTCTGGTCTCACGGGGGGAGGATTCTGGCCGGGGGGGGGGGGCTCTGGGACCGGGGGCCTATTTCCGCTCCTCTCTGGTCTCACGGGGGGAGGATTCTGGCCGGGGGGGCTCTGGGACCGGGGGCCTATTTCCGCTTCTCCCTGGTCTCACGGGGGGAGGATTCTGGCCGGGGGGGGGGCTCTGGGACCGGGGGCCTATTTCCGCTCCTCTCTGGTCTCACGGGGGGAGGATTCTGGCCGGGGGGGCTCTGGGACCGGGGGCCTATTTCCGCTCCTCTCTGGTCTCACGGGGGGAGGATTCTGGCCGGGGGGGCTCTGGGACTGGGGGCCTATTTCCGCTTCTCCCTGGTCTCACGGGGGGAGGATTCTGGCCGGGGGGGGGCTCTGGGACCGGGGGCCTATTTCCGCTCCTCCCTGGTCTCACGGGGGGAGGATTCTGGCCGGGGGGGCTCTGGGACCGGGGGCCTATTTCCGCTCCTCCCTGGTCTCACGGGGGGAGGATTCTGGCCGGGGGGGCTCTGGGACCGGGGGCCTATTTCCGCTCCTCTCTGGTCTCACGGGGGGAGGATTCTGGCCGGGGGGGCTCTGGGACTGGGGGCCTATTTCCGCTTCTCCCTGGTCTCACGGGGGGAGGATTCTGGCCGGGGGGGGGCTCTGGGACCGGGGGCCTATTTCCACTCCTCCCTGGTCTCACGGGGGGAGGATTCTGGCCGGGGGGGCTCTGGGACCGGGGGCCTATTTCCGCTCCTCCCTGGTGTCACGGGGGGAGGATTCTGGCCGGGGGGGCTCTGGGACCGGGGGCCTATTTCCGCTCCTCCCTGGTCTCACGGGGGGAGGATTCTGGCCGGGGGGGCTCTGGGACCGGGGGCCTATTTCCACTCCTCCCTGGTCTCACGGGGGGAGGATTCTGGCCGGGGGGCTCTGGGACCGGGGGCCTATTTCCGCTCCTCCCTGGTCTCACGGGGGGAGGATTCTGGCCGGGGGGGCTCTGGGACCGGGGGCCTATTTCCACTCCTCTCTGGTCTCACGGGGGGAGGATTCTGGCCGGGGGGGGGCTCTGGGACCGGGGGCCTATTTCCGCTCCTCCCTGGTCTCACGGGGGGAGGATTCTGGCCGGGGGGGGGGGGCTCTGGGACCGGGGGCCTATTTCCACTCCTCCCTGGTCTCACGGGGGGAGGATTCTGGCCGGGGGGGCTCTGGGACCGGGGGCCTATTTCCGCTCCTCCCTGGTCTCACGGGGGGAGGATTCTGGCCGGGGGGGGGGGGGGCTCTGGGACCGGGGGCCTATTTCCGCTCCTCCCTGGTCTCATGGGGGGAGGATTCTGGTCGGGGGGGCTCTGGGACCGGGGGCCTATTTCCGCTCCTCCCTGGTCTCACGGGGGGAGGATTCTGGCTGGGGGGGGGGGGGGGCTCTGGGACCGGGGGCCTATTTCCGCTCCTCCCTGGTCTCACGGGGGGAGGATTCTGGCCGGGGGGGGGCTCTGGGACCGGGGGCCTATTTCCGCTTCTCCCTGGTCTCATGGGGGAGGATTCTGGCCGGGGGGGCTCTGGGACCGGGGGCCTATTTCCGCTCCTCCCTGGTCTCACGGGGGGAGGATTCTGGCCGGGGGGGGGCTCTGGGACCGGGGGCCTATTTCCGCTCCTCCCTGGTCTCACGGGGGGAGGATTCTGGCCGGGGGGGGCTCTGGGACTGGGGGCCTATTTCCGCTCCTCCCTGGTCTCACGGGGGGAGGATTCTGGCCGGGGGGGGGGGGGGCTCTGGGACCGGGGGCCTATTTCCGCTCCTCCCTGGTCTCACGGGGGGAGGATTCTGGCCGGGGGGGCTCTGGGACTGGGGCCTATTTCCGCTCCTCCCTGGTCTCACGGGGGGAGGATTCTGGCCGGGGGGGGGGGGGGCTCTGGGACCGGGGGCCTATTTCCGCTCCTCTCTGGTCTCACGGGGGGAGGATTCTGGCCGGGGGGGGGCTCTGGGACCGGGGGCCTATTTCCACTCCTCTCTGGTCTCACGGGGGGAGGATTCTGGCCGGGGGGGGGCTCTGGGACCGGGGGCCTATTTCCACTCCTCCCTGGTCTCACGGGGGGAGGATTCTGGCCGGGGGGGGGGGGGGGCTCTGGGACCGGGGGCCTATTTCCGCTCCTCTCTGGTCTCACGGGGGGAGGATTCTGGCCGGGGGGGGGGGGGGCTCTGGGACCGGGGGCCTATTTCCGCTCCTCTCTGGTCTCACGGGGGGAGGATTCTGGCCGGGGGGGGGCTCTGGGACCGGGGGCCTATTTCCGCTCCTCCCTGGTCTCACGGGGGGAGGATTCTGGCCGGGGGGGGGCTCTGGGACCGGGGGCCTATTTCCGCTCCTCTCTGGTCTCACGGGGGGAGGATTCTGGCCGGGGGGGGGGCTCTGGGACCGGGGGCCTATTTCCGCTCCTCCCTGGTCTCATGGGGGAGGATTCTGGCCGGGGGGGGCTCTGGGACCGGGGGCCTATTTCCGCTCCTTCCTGGTCTCACGGGGGGAGGATTCTGGCCGGGGGGGGGGGGGGGCTCTGGGACCGGGGGCCTATTTCCGCTCCTCTCTGGTCTCACGGGCGGAGGATTCTGGCCGGGGGGGGGGGGCTCTGGGACCGGGGGCCTATTTCCGCTCTTCCCTGGTCTCACGGGGGGAGGATTCTGGTCGGGGGGGCTCTGGGACTGGGGGCCTATTTCCGCTCCTCCCTGGTCTCACGGGGGGAGGATTCTGGCCGGGGGGGCTCTGGGACCGGGGGCCTATTTCCGCTCCTCCCTGGTCTCACGGGGGGAGGATTCTGGCCGGGGGGGGGCTCTGGGACCGGGGGCCTATTTCCGCTCCTCCCTGGTCTCACGGGGGGAGGATTCTGGCCGGGGGGCTCTGGGACCGGGAGCCTATTTCCACTCCTCCCTGGTCTCACGGGGGGAGGATTCTGGCCGGGGGGGGGCTCTGGGACCGGGGGCCTATTTCCGCTCCTCCCTGGTCTCACGGGGGGAGGATTCTGGTCGGGGGGGGCTCTGGGACCGGGGGCCTATTTCCGCTCCTCCCTGGTCTCACGGGGGGAGGATTCTGGCCGGGGGGGGGCTCTGGGACCGGGGGCCTATTTCCACTCCTCTCTGGTCTCACGGGGGGAGGATTCTGGTCGGGGGGGGCTCTGGGACCGGGGGCCTATTTCCGCTCCTCCCTGGTCTCACGGGGGGAGGATTCTGGCCGGGGGGGGGGGGCTCTGGGACCGGGGGCCTATTTCCGCTCCTCCCTGGTCTCATGGGGGAGGATTCTGGCCGGGGGGGGGGGGCTCTGGGACCGGGGGCCTATTTCCACTCCTCCCTGGTCTCACGGGGGGAGGATTCTGGCCGGGGGGGCTCTGGGACCGGGGGCCTATTTCCACTCCTCCCTGGTCTCACGGGGGGAGGATTCTGGCCGGGGGGGGCTCTGGGACCGGGGGCCTATTTCCGCTCCTCTCTGGTCTCACGGAGCCGGCGGATCCCTCTGGGCGGCGTCTCCATGGGGCCTTGGAGCAGCAGCGGGGCCCGGGGGTCTCTGCTCGGTGTCCCCACCCGGCTCCCCCCGACCCTTAGTTGTCCAAGTGCTCGGCTGAGCCCCAGGTCCAGTCGTGCCCCCCGCAAGGCTGGGGGAGGGGCCCGCCCACCCCTGGGGTTCAAGCAGTGCCACGGTGGGCCGTGGGGGGGTCTGCTCTAGAACCCAGTGGGGCAGGGGGGCCTGCTGGTGGCTGGGCTTGGGCAGCGGGTGACCCCACTGGCGGCTGAGTGAGGAGGCCGGGGGCTCCCCAACTGTCGACAGGCGCCTCCCCGGGAGAGACAGGGAGGAAGGTGTAGACCAGCCCCTGGCTGGGGGGCAGGGCTGGAAGGGAGGCAGGGGAAAAGGGGGGGGACTGGGATTGCAGGGCCCAGCCACCCCCCATCTCAAGGGGGCTGAGGCCTCCTAGCCCCAGTTCCTGGATCCAGATTGCATCTGTGCTGGGCTGTGTCCTGGAGAGGCAATAAACTCCCTCTGTTCTGCCGGCTGGCGGGGTCTGTTCGTGCCGCTACGGGGGTGCAGGAGAGAGGGACCCCGACGCACCGCCACTCACGGATCCCCAGGAAATGCCTGGGCTGGGGACTCGTAGCCCTGGACTCCACATTGCCGGGGGCTCAGAGACCAGGGCTGCAAGAGGAAGCCAGGACTTGCAGGGGCTGCTGCAGCGAGCGTGTCAGTCCTCAGGGCTGCTGGGCGTGTGTAGGGCAGGTGTGCAAACGTGTGTGTGTGCAGGTAGCGTGCAAGCAGGGAGTCACGTCAATGGGGCAGGTGTGCAAACGTGTGTGTGTGCAGGTAGCGTGCGAGCAGGGAGTCACGTCAATGGGGCAGGTGTGCAAACGTGTGTGTGTGCAGGTAGCGTGCAAGCAGGGAGCCACGTCAATGGGGCAGGCGTGCAAACGTGTGTGTGTGCAGGTAGCGTGTGAGCAGGAAGTCACGTCAATGGGGCAGGCGTGCAAATGTGTGTGTGTGCAGGTAGTGTGCGAGCAGGGAGTCACGTCAATGGGGCAGGCGTGCAAATGTGTGTGTGTGCAGGTAGTGTGCGAGCAGGGAGTCACGTCAATGGGGCAGGCGTGCAAACGTGTGTGTGTGCAGGTAGCGTGTGAGCAGGGAGTCACGTCAATGGGGCAGGCGTGCAAATGTGTGTGTGTGCAGGTAGTGTGCGAGCAGGGAGTCACGTCAATGGGGCAGGCGTGCAAACATGTGTGTGTGCAGGTAGCGTGCAAGCAGGGAGTCATGTCAATGGGGCAGGCGTGCAAATGTGTGTGTGTGCAGGTAGTGTGTGAGCAGGGAGTCATGTCAATGGGGCAGGTGTGCAAACGTGTGTGTGTGTGCAGGTAGTGTGCGAGCAGGGAGTCATGTCAATGGGGCAGGCGTGCAAGTGTGTGTGTGTGCAGGTAGTGTGCGAGCAGGGAGCCACGTCAATGGGGCAGGCGTGCAAATGTGTGTGTGTGCAGGTAGTGTGTGAGCAGGGAGTCATATCAATGGGGCAGGCGTGCAAACGTGTGTGTGTGCAGGTAGCGTGCGAGCAGGGAGTCATGTCAATGGGGCAGGCGTGCAAGTGTGTGTGTGTGCAGGTAGTGTGCGAGCAGGGAGCCACGTCAATGGGGCAGGCGTGCAAACGTGAGTGTGTGCAGGCAGCGGGCAGGGTGTACTCGTGCAGCCGCACGGAGGGGTGCGCCTGACCTGCCGGCCGTTGCCCTGGAGCAGGGGCAGAGACTTGGGGTGGCTTAGAGCTGCCAGGCTGGGCTGTGATGAGAGCTCCCCCCCTCCCCCCGCTTGTCCAGGGCGTAGCCCTGCTCCCCTCCGAGGCCTCCCCGGGTCTGTTCCCAGCTCTGGGTGGAGCTGGAGGGGCTGGTCTCCAGGGGGCTGTGTTGCTGGGGGCCGCGGGGGAGAAGCCGGGTGTCACACCTGCTGCCCCGTCCCTCTTTCAGGCTCCAGGGGCCCAGCGCAGCCGTGCGGCTCCGGCTCGTGCCCCATGCCCGGGGGCTGAGAGCGGCTGAGGGCGCGGGACATGAAGAAGAGCCGAAGTGTGCTGGCTGTGACGGTGGACGAGGTGAGAGGGGTTCCGGGGCCCGGCCCGGCCTTGGCCTCCCTGCTGGGGGGCGCAGCCTGGCAGGGACCCGCCCTATGACTGGGGTGAGGCCCCGCGAGCTCCGGGGGGCACCGAATGGGGGAGCAGGTGGCTGCCGAGGCCGATCCGAGCCGGTGAGCGAGCAGCCCCTGCCAGGGCGTTGGGCACCTCCGTGGCTGCCCATGGGCAGGTCCCTAGGCTGGCGGGTGAGGCCGTCTATGGCACCCTGGCTGGGCGGGTCTCCCAGTGCCCCCGGAGCAGCAAGGGCTCCCAGGCATGACTCCCACCGAAACCGGCTGGGCCTGGGGTCTCTTATCCCCCCAGAAGGCAGCTCCGGGTCACTGAGCCGGGGGCCCCACGCAGCATCCTCCCTCCTGGACACCTCCGCTGAAGAGGGGGTTGCTGGTGCTCAGCTGTGAGCTTGCCCTGCTGCCAGGAAGCATGCACGGCCGGTCACCATCATGGGGAAGCGTGCACGGCCGGTCACCATCACGGGGAAGCGTGCACAGCCGGTCACCATCACCGGGAAGCGTACACGGCCGGTCACCATCACGGGGAAGCGTGCACGGCTGGTCACCATCACGGGGAAGCGTGCACGGCCGGTCACCATCACCGGGAAGCGTGCACGGCCGGTCACCATCACGGGGAAGCGTGCACGGCCGGTCACCATCACCGGGAAGCGTGCACGGCCGGTCACCATCACGGGGAAGCGTGCACGGCCGGTCACCATCACCGGGAAGCGTGCACAGCCGGTCACCATCATGGGGAAGTGTGCACGGCCGGTCACCATCACGGGGAAGTGTGCACGGCCGGTCACCATAACCGGGAAGCGTGCATGGCCGGTCACCATCACGGGGAAGTGTGCACGGCCGGTCACCATAACCAGGAAGCGTGCACGGCCGGTCACCATCACCGGGAAGCGTGCACGGCCGGTCACAGCCTTGCACACTAGCGCACACGTGTGGATTCCCTGGTTTCCTTTGCAGCGCTGGCCTTGGGATGGTGGGGGCGGGAAGGGGGGGCACAGCTCACAGATTCCTGGTGCCGGGCACCCTCTGCCACCCGGAGAGCAGGAAGAGCCAGGCTCTTGGGGCCTGCCGGTATGGGGGGGTTACTTGCAGCTGGGAACGGGGCTAAGGGAGACGTGGGGAGAGCGTCGGGGGCTGCATTCGCTGTGCGGGGTGTAGCTGGGTTCGGGGTACACTGGGGTATGTAGCTGGGTGCACTGGGGGTGTAGCTGGGTTCGGGGTACACTGGGGTATGTAGCTGGGTGCCCTGGGGGTATAGCTGGGTTTGGGGTGCACTGGGGGTGTAGCTGGGTTCAGAGTGCACGGGGTATGTAGCTGGGGGTATGTCTACACTACAAAGTTAATTCGAACTAATGGACGTTAGTTCGAATTAACTTTGACAGGCGCTACACTAGCGCTCCACTAATTCGAACTTAATTCGAACTAGCGGAGCGCTTAGTTCGAACTAGGAAAACCTCATTGTACAAGGACTAAGCCTAGTTCGAACTAGCTAGTTTAAATTAAGGGCTGTGTAGCCCCTTAATTCGACCTAGTGGGAGGCTAGCCCCCCCCAGCTTTCCCTGGTGGCCACTCTGGCCAACACCAGGGAAACTCTACTGCCCCCCTCCCAGCCCCGGACCCCTTAAAGGGCCACGGGCTGGCTACGGTGCCTGTGCCAGGTGCAAGCCTGCCAGCACCCAGCCAGCAGACCCTGCACCTGGCACGGATCGAGCCACCCACCCGATGCCCCCCAGCCCTCCCCCTCTTCCCGGGACCAGGCTGGCAGCTCCCGGGAGCTTGCCCGGGACCGCAAGAGGCGGGCACCCGCCTGGGCTAGTGCGGACATTGTGGACCTCTTCCACGATCTCCGCACTAGGCACAGGAAAGTGGCCGGCTAGGGCAGGAGAGCTGCCAGCCTGGCCACCCAGGAGCAGGTGTGCAAGAGAATCAAGGGGGTCCACTGAGACCCCCGACCCTGAGCCCTGAGCTTACAATGGCCGACCTGGGTCAGACCAAAGGTCCATCTAGCCCAGTAGCCTGTCTGCCAACAGCGACCAACCCTAGGGACCCTGGAGGGGATGGACCAAAGACAGTGACCAAGCCATTTGTCTCGTGCCATCCCTCTCCAGCCTTCCACAAACCTTGGCCAGGGACACCACTCCTACCCCCTGGCTAATAGCACTCCATGGACCCGACCTCCATCACTTTATCTCACTTCCCTTTAAACTGTTCCAGTTCTAGCCTTCACAGCCTCCTGCAGCAAGGAGTTCCACAGGTTGACTCTTTGCTTTGTGAAGAAGAACTTTCTGTTACTAGTTTGAAACCTGCTACCCATTCCTTCCCTTTGGTGTCCTTTAGTCCTTCTTTATGGGAACTAATGAAGAACTTTTCTGTATGCACCCTCTCCACCCCACTCATGCTTTTATAGACCTCTATCCTGTCCCCCCTCCGTCTCCTCTTTTCTAAGCTGAAAAGTCCCAGTCTCTTTAGCCTCTCTTCATATGGGACCTGTTCCCAACCCCTGGTCATTTTAGTTGCCCTCCCCTCTCCCAGCCTCTCTCTTCCCCTCTCCCATCTCCTTTTCCCAGTCTCCCCCAGTTTTGTTCAATAAAGACAGATTCCATTTTGGAAGACACGTTATCTTTATTTTGTACATCAAGAAGAGGGGCTAGGGAAGGGTAAGTGGAAGGAGGTGAGGGAGGAATGGGGTACGAGCTCCCGATGGGGAGGACTGGGCTGGCTCTGTGGGCTTCTGGGGGTGGAACCTCTCCTGCAGCCCCCCAATTGCCCCCTCTCCCCAGATGGCAGCCTGCGGCAAGTGCAGCCGGTCTGATGGCCGAGTGCTGTGATGTGCCCAGTGTGGGCACTCCGGGCAATCCAAGCCAGGACTGCTTTGCAAGCGGGGCACCCCTGAGAACTGTCTGTCCGGGGTGGGGGTTGGGCCCTCGGCTAGCCTGAGACAGCATCTCCACGCTCTAAGTCCTCCTCTGCTTCCGGCCATCTTTAAGCCTGGTTCAGGGTCCACTCAATGTGGACATGCTAGTTCGAATTAGCAAAACGCTAATTCGAACTAGTTTTTTAGTCGGGATCCGTTAGTTCGAATTAACGTTGTAGTGTAGACATACCCTGGGTGATCTGGGGGGTGTAGCTGGGTTCAGGGTGCACTGGGGGATGTAGCTGGGTGCACTGGGGGTGTAGCTGGGTTTGGGGTGTACGGGGGTGTAGCTGGGTGCACTGGGGGGTGTAGCTGGATTCGGGGTACACTGGGGGTGTAGCCGGGTGCACCGGGTGTGTAGCTGGGTTCGGGGTGCACTGGGGGGTGTAGCCGGGTGCACTGTGGGGTGTAGCTGCGTTCGGGGTGCACTGGGGGTGTAGCCGGGTGCACTGGGGGGTGTAGCTGGGTTCGGGGTGCACTGGGGGGTGTAGCCGGGTGCACTGCGGGGTGTAGCTGGGTTCGGGGTGCACTGGGGGGTGTAGCCGGGTGCACTGGGGGTGTAGCTGCGTTCGGGGTGCACTGGGGGTGTAGCCGGGTGCACTGGGGGTGTAGCTGGGTTCGGGGTGCACTGGGGGTGTAGCCGGGTGCACTGGGGGGTGTAGCTGGGTTTGGGGTGCACTGGGGGGTGTAGCTGCGTTCGGGGTGCACTGGGGGTGTAGCCGGGTGCACTGGGGGGTGTAGCTGGGTTCGGGGTGCACTGGGGGTGTAGCCGGGTGCACTGGGGGGTGTAGCTGGGTTCGGGGTGCACTGGGGGTGTAGCCGGGTGCACTGGGGGGTGTAGCTGGGTTCGGGGTGCACTGGGGACGGTCCAGGGCACTCGGCTGTGGGGGGTGGGGGGCAGGGACCATCGAGCTGCGGTTCCCCACGTGCCCACCAGAGGGCAGCGCTGCCCGTGCTCCAGGCTCCCAGCTGGTTAGTGGGTGAGAAACCCAAGTGTCCAACGGCCGAGGATAGAACCCAGGAGTCCTGCCCCCCCGCTCTAACCACTAGCCCCCACTGCCCACCCTGACCTGGGCTGGGAAGGGAGTGATGCGGGTGCCCCCCCATACAGGGCAGCTCCGGGGGAAGCTCAGCCCCCTCGTTCTCTGGCTCCGCTGCCTCCCCCCTCCGGGGCAGCACCCGGCTCTCCGCCTGCCCTGTCTCCATCATCCTGCAGGCTGGGGGAGGGGCAGTTGGGGCCTATGGCCATGGCCCCATCGCTACGGGCCAGCCAGCGCGGACCCCTGTGTCTGCCGCCTTCTGGCCACACCGCTTGGGAGACAGGCCCCTGCTGCACAGGGAGGCACTTGGGACCCCCCCCCGGCAGGGCCTGGCTCAGGGGCAGGGAACGCCCCAGGGGGCACAGCTCCCCCCCCCCAGCAGGGCCTGGCTGAGTATGGGGGCAGGGAACGCCCCGGGGGGCACAGCTCCCCCCCCCCGGCAGGGCCTGGCTGAGTATGGGGGCAGGGAACGCCCCAGGGGGCACAGCTCCCCCCCCCCCCGGCAGGGCCTGGCTCAGGGGCAGGGAACGCCCCAGGGGGCACAGCTCCCCCCCCCCCCAGCAGGGCCTGGCTGAGTATGGAGGCAGGGAACGCCCCGGGGGGCACAGCTCCCCCCCCGGCAGGGCCTGGCTCAGGGGCAGGGAACGCCCCAGGGGGCACAGCTCCCCCCCCCCAGCAGGGCCTGGCTGAGTATGGGGGCAGGGAACGCCCCAGGGGGCACAGCTCCCCCCCCCCCCGGCAGGGCCTGGCTGAGTATGGGGGCAGGGAACGCCCCGGGGGGCACAGCTCCCCCCCCGGCAGGGCCTGGCTGAGTATGGGGGCAGGGAACGCCCCGGGGGGCACAGCTCTCCCCCCCCCCGGCAGGGCCTGGCTGAGTATGGGGGCAGGGAACGCCCCAGGGGGCACAGCTCCACCCCCCCCGGCAGGGCCTGGCTCAGGGGCAGGGAACGCCCCAGGGGGCACAGCTCCCCCCCCCCCAGCAGGGCCTGGCTGAGTATGGGGGCAGGGAACGCCCCGGGGGGCACAGCTCCCCCCCCGGCAGGGCCTGGCTCAGGGGCAGGGAACGCCCCAGGGGGCACAGCTCCCCCCCCCCAGCAGGGCCTGGCTGAGTATGGGGGCAGGGAACGCCCCAGGGGGCACAGCTCCCCCCCCCCGGCAGGGCCTGGCTGAGTATGGGGGCAGGGAACGCCCCGGGGGGCACAGCTCCCCCCCCGGCAGGGCCTGGCTGAGTATGGGGGCAGGGAACGCCCCGGGGGGCACAGCTCTCCCCCCCCGGCAGGGCCTGGCTGAGTATGGGGGCAGGGAACGCCCCGGGGGGCACAGCTCTCCCCTCCCGGCAGGGCCTGGCTGAGTATGGGGGCAGGGAACGCCCTGGGGGGTACAGCTCCCCCCCCCCGGCAGGGCCTGGCTGAGTATGGGGGCAGGGAACGCCCTGGGGGGTACAGCTCCCCCCCCCCCGGCAGGGCCTGGCTGAGTATGGGGGCAGGGAATGCCCCAGGGGGCACAGCTCCCCCCCCCCCGGCAGGGCCTGGCTGAGTATGGGGGCAGGAAACGCCCCGGGAGGTATAGCTCCCCCCCCCGGCAGGGCCTGGCTGAGTATGGGGGCAGGAAACGCCCCGGGAGGTATAGCTCCCCCCCCCCGGCAGGGCCTGGCTGAGTATGGGGGCAGGAAACGCCCCGGGAGGTATAGCTCCCCCCCCCCGGCAGGGCCTGGCTGAGTATGGGGGCAGGAAACGCCCCGGGAGGTATAGCTCCCCCCCCCCGGCAGGGCCTGGCTGAGTATGGGGGCAGGGAACACCCCGGGGGGCACAGCTCCCCCCCCCCCGGCAGGGCCTGGCTGAGTATGGGGGCAGGGAACACCCCAGGGGACACAGCTCCCCCCCCCCCCCGGCAGGGCCTGGCTGAGTATGGGGGCAGGGAACACCCTTGGGGGGCACAGCGCCCCCCACATCCTCAGCAGGGCCTGGCTGGCTTGGGGGCAGGGAAGGGGGCAGGATGGAGGGGGAGGAAAGGTCATGGGGCGCCCTCCTCCCAGGCCGGGTTCCAGTGGCTCTGGCCCCTGGGCCTGACGCCCGCCCTCTGCTCTCTGCTTGGCAGAAGCCCAAGGAGCTGCTGGAGCCGGGGCCCTGCAGCCGCTCCTACACGGCTGGCAGCATGCTGGGCGCGGAGCTGAGGCGCAGCCGGCGCCGCCTTTCCTCCAGCCTGCAGGTGCCAGCCTGGAAACCCCTGGACCGGGCGCGCTCGCCGGAGCCTGACAACGTCCAGAGGCCGACCACCCTGCCGCTGCGCATCCCGCCCCGCATCGCCATCACGCAGGCCGAGCCGGACAGGTAGGGGTGGGGCCGGCGCCGCGAGGGGGCGGGGATTACCGTGCGTGTGCACAGGTACACCGGGGAGGGGCTGGGCACCATGCCCTGTGTGTGCAAACACTCTGAGGAGGGTCTGGTCATCGTGCTCTGCACGTGCAAACAACCAGGGACGGGCTGGTTATTGCGTCCTGCGCGTGCAAACACACTGAGGAGGGTCTGGTCATCGTGCCCTGCACGTGCAAACAACCAGGGACGGGCTGGTTATTGCGTCCTGCGCGTGCAAACACACTGAGGGGGGTCTGGTCATCGTGCCCTGCACGTGCAAACAACCGGGGACGGGCTGGTTATTGCGTCCTGCGCGTGCAAACACTCTGAGGGGGGTCTGGTCATCGTGCTCTGCACGTGCAAACAACCAGGGACGGGCTGGTTATTGCGTCCTGCGCGTGCAAACACACTGAGGAGGGTCTGGTCATCGTGCCCTGCACGTGCAAACAACCAGGGACGGGCTGGTCATCGTGCCCTGCGCGTGCAAACACACTGAGGGGGGTCTGGTCATCGTGCCCTGCGCGTGCAAACAACCGGGGACAGGCTGGTTATTGCGTCCTGCGCGTGCAAACACTCTGAGGAGGGTCTGGTCATCGTGCTCTGCACGTGCAAACAACCAGGGACGGGCTGGTTATTGTGTCCTGCGTGTGCAAACACACTGAGGGGGGTCTGGTCATCGTGCCCTGCACGTGCAAACAACCAGGGACGGGCTGGTCATCGTGCCCTGCGCGTGCAAACACACTGAGGGGGGTCTGGTCATCGTGCCCTGCACGTGCAAACAACCGGGGACGGGCTGGTTATTGTGTCCTGCGCGTGCAAACACACTGAGGGGGGGTCTGGTCATCGTGCCCTGCACATGCAAACAACCAGGAACGGGCTGGTTATTGTGCCCTGCACGTGCAAACAACCGGGGATGGGCTGGTCATCGTGCCCTGCGCGTGCAAACACTCTGAGGGGGGTCTGGTCATCATGCTCTGCACGTGCAAACAACTGGGGATGGGCTGGTCATCGTGCCCTGCGCGTGCAAACACTCTGAGGGGGGTCTGGTCATCGTGCTCTGCACGTGCAAACAACCGGGGATGGGCTGGTCATCGTGCCCTGCGCGTGCAAACACTCTGAGGGGGGTCTGGTCATCGTGCTCTGCACGTGCAAACAACCAGGTACGGGCTGGTCATCGTGCCCTGCGCGTGCAAACACTCTGAGGGGGGTCTGGTCATCATGCTCTGCACGTGCAAACAACCGGGGATGGGCTGGTCATCGTGCCCTGCACGTGCAAACACACTGAGGAGGGTCTGGTTATTGTGCCCTGCGCGTGCAAATGCCCTTAGGAGGTCTGATGCCCAGGGCAGCGCCCCACCCTCTCTGGCCTGACGGAGGTGCCTGTGCTCCTGGGTGAGCCCCTGGCAGCTCCCTTGGCTGGGGTGGCGCCGGGCGGCCCCCTCTGGGGTCTGGCCCAGGGCGAGGGGGGAGTTCATGGGCCGTGGGCAGCAGCTGCACTGGGGGGTTGTTCAACTCAGATGGAGATTTCTCGGGCAGGGCGGAGCTCTCTGTAACCCTCGGCTCCTTAGCGCCTCCTGGGCCCCGCCAGGACCCTCCCTGTGCCGCGTCCCTGGCCCGGGCCCGGGAGACCGTCAGCCCCCCACAGGGCCAGGGGGCTGCATCTCCGGGCTCCAAGGCTGCCCCCTTAGCCGGGGGAGGCAAGATCACTGGAGCCCCAGGGGGACGGACAGAGCCCAGCGGGGGCCTCGCTCCTCTCCCCGGACCCCCGAGCTATTCTGCCCCCTCGGCTGTGGCTGCAGGTGGGACGCGGGGACGCTGTAACTGCTGCGTCCCGGCAGGGCGGGAGGGGCTGTGCCAGGGCCTGGCCTGAGTAGCTTTGGGCTGGGGGGCGGGATCTGTCTGACCGGCGGGCAGCGGATGGACGAGCCCCCCCCTCCCCCCCGTCAGCTGGGAGTCAGGCCCCTTTTAGCTCCGGAGAAGCAAAGTCCCGGCCTGTCCAGGTTCCTTCTTCTACCCCCCCCCCGACCAGCAACCCAACAGCCCCCTCCCCCCCCGCTGGGCTTTGTCATGAGCCAGGCCCCCCCCCCCCCCCCCCGCGACCTACATGAGGCCCAACCCTGCTCTGTCCCTCTTAGCAGCTGCTGACACTGTGGGCAGCTTTCCCGGGCCCCGTAGCCGCGGCAGGGCTGGATCGTCCTGAGGCTGCAGCGTGGCACCGATTTCCAAGCCAGCTGGGCCCTTCCGGAGCCCGGGCTGCTCGGGGATCTGTGCTCGCCCCTTGGGAACGGCGGCTGCGGTGCCCTCGGCCGTGGGGAGCACGCGCCCTGCGCTGGCAACGCCCCTCCGTGCACTGGCCGCCCTCGCACGGCCGACGGACTCAGGCCAGCTGGGGGGGCGGCCACGGCAGGGCGGGCGCTAGACTCTGCCAGGCGCCTGGCAGGTGACACATGGGCACTTCTGGCAGGAGCCCAGGGCGAGCTTGCGACTGGCGCAGGCCCCACAGCTGCCTGGCCCTTTCCAGGGAAGCCAAGTGTGCGGCAGGGGGTGCCACGAGCCACGAGCCACGAGCAATGCGAGCCCAAAGCTCCTGCCAGGAGACGCCGCAGAGTCCTTAAGAGGCAAAAGCTTTCAGGGGTCAGGTTAGTTTCCCGGCCACCACACAAGGGCCAGGGGTCACATAAGAACGGCCGTCCTGGGTCAGACCAAAGTTCCATCTAGCCCAGTATCCTGTCTGCCCACAGTGGCCAGCACCAGGTGCCCCAGAGAGGGTGGACCGAAGACAATGATCAAGCGATTTGTCTCCTGCCATCCCTCTCCAGCCTCTGACAAACAGAGGCCAGGGACACCATTTTATCCCCTGGCTAATAGCCTTTTATGGACCTAACCTCCACGAAATTATGTAGCTTCTCTTTAAACTCTGTTATAGTCCTAGCCTTTACAGCCTCCTGTGGCAAGGAGTTCCACAGGTTGACTACACGCTGTGTGAGGAAGAACTTTCTGGGTATGTCTACACTACCCTGCTAGTTCGCACTAGGAGGGTAATGTAGGCATACCGCACTTGCAAATGAAGCCCGGGATTTGAATTTCCCAGGCTTCATTTGCATAAGCGGGGAGCCGCCATTTTTAAATCCCCGCTCATTCGAACCCTGTGCCGCGCGGCTACACGCGGCACAAACTAGGTAGTTCGAACTAGCGGGGTAGTGTAGACATACCCTCTTTTATTCGTTTTAAACCTGCTCCCCATTAATTTCATTTGGTGTCCTCTAATTCTTCTATTTAGGGAACTAATAAATAACTTTTCTTTATCGGCCCTCTCCACACCACTCATGATTTTATAGACCTCTATCATATCCCCCCTCGGTCTCCTCTTTTCTAAACTGAAAAGTCCCAGTCGCTTTAGCCTCTCCTCATATGGGACCCGTTCCAAACCCCTCATCATTTACTTTAGGAAGTAAAACCACCATTAACCACCTCCCTTTTCTGGATGCCATCCATGATAAGGTGTCCTTCACTGGACAGTAGCGATCCAATGTTTTCCTTCACTTTTCTCTTGCTCCTCATGCATTTATAAAATCTCTTTTTATTGGCCTTGGAGTCCCTTACTAGGGGTAATTAATTTTGTTCCTTGGCCTTTCTGACTCTGGTCTCTCCACAGGTGTGGTGTTCATGCACGTTTCCACTTTCTGCAGGATGCCTTGTGTTGATTATGTCACTAAAGCAGTCCCGAGGCCTCTTGCCATTAACCATAGAATCAGAGATGGCGAGGGTTGCAAGAGACCCAGGAGGTCATCTAGTTCAATCAAAACGGGGCCAGCTCTAACTAATCCTTCCAGCCAGGGCTTTGTCCAATTTAGCATTAACAGTCTGTAAGCGCAGCAATTCTACCCCCTCCCTAGCTAACCCATTCTAGGGCTTCTCTACCCTCCTAGTGAAATAGTTTTTCCTAATATCCAATATAGACCTCCCACACTGCAGACCGTTGCTCCTTGTTCTGTCATCTGCTGCCACTGAGAACAGCTTAACCTCTTCCCCTTTGGAACCAGGGACATTAACGGGCAGCAGGTTTCAAACAAAACTGAAGGAAGTTTTTCTTCAACCTGTGGAACTCCCTGCTGGAGGATGCTAGGAAGGCCAGGACTGTAGCAAAGAGCTAGATCCGTGCATGGAGGTGAGGCCCATCGGTGGCTATTGGGCAGGGCTGGGGTCCGTGGTCTCAGTTTGTCAGACGCTGGGACTGGGTGACAGGGGAGGGAATCTCATGATGGTTCCCTGCTCTGTTCCCTCCCCTGGGGCGCCTGGCCCCCCTCACTGTGGGCAGCCAGGCCACTGGGCTGGATAGGCCCTTGGTCTGACCCCGCTTGGATGTTCTCATACGGTGGTACCGCCAGGCTCTCAGCAGGGATCCAGGCCTGCTGTGTGAGCGCTGCCCAGAGGGTGAGAGACGGGCCTTGCCTGGGTCACGAGAGGTCCTAGCGGCCAGGCTGGGGTGGATCCCACTGTGCTCGGCGCTGCACAGAGATGCCCGACCCTGCCCTGACAAGCTCTCAGTGTGGGGGAAACCGAGGCACAGAGCGGGGGCGTGGCTGGCTCAGCTCTCAGCAGGCCCAGCTCCCCGGGGCCCCACTCCCGACCCGCAAGATGCAGCTCGTCCCTCGCTTGCCTCACTCTCCCCCAGCAGACTTGCCTCCGAGGCTTCGCAGTCGGATGTGCCCAGCACATCCCCCCGGCAGCGCCCGGTGCGCAGGGCACACGCCCCAGTTGGCAGAGCGGGCAGAGCTCCAGGGAGAGGTGGGGGCCCCAGGCCCGCCCGTGCTGACTGCGTGCTGGGCATCCCGCGCCGTGCCCAGCTCGTTCCCCGTGCCGGCACCAGGGAGTTTCACTAGTGCAGGGCTGGGAACCCCTCGTGCCGGGCCTCGCGGCTGGTCCCTTGTGGGCTTTGTGCAAGCGACCGAGGGCCTGGGAGCTGGGAGCTTTCAGCCTGGGGGCGGGGCAGAAAGCTGGCGGTGAGCTACCTCCCAGGTTGCTGGGGGGGGCCAGGCAGGGGCTCGGCTGGGAACTGGCCTGAAGTCCGGCTGTGACCCTTGCAAGGGGCAACCGGGCCAGACTTAGGCTGCGTAGGGCATGACCCTGCCACCAGTGAGCTGGGGGTGCATCCAGAGTGCGAGGCAGGACATCGGGTTCGGAGCCTGGCTGGGCCACAGGCGCATCCCTGCGTCTCGTGGGGCCGTAATGCTCAGACTCCAGGCTGCTGGGGGAAGCACGAGGGCAGCGAGTGGCTCTCCTGGACCCGTGTGCTCTCAAGTCTGTACATCTGGGTAGCAGGCACGGTTCCCATCCATGTGTGGAATGCATTTTGTTCTGTGCACCAAGGCTGTGAGATGTGCACCACCAGCAGGAACAAAACTGAGCTGTGGGCAGCTTTGGAACCTTGGGCAGCCGCCCGAGTGCCCGGCTCCCAGGGCCCCGTGGCAGCAGGTGTGTGCGGCGTGCGCCCAGCGTGGCAGAGACTTCCCCGCCAGAGCAATGAGGCCAGGCTGGCTCCTGTCCGTGCCGCGGGAGAGGGGGAGGGGGCCCGTTTCACAGACTCCCCAGCGAGCCCCCCCCCGACACCAGGCTGAGGGGCTGGTCCCCAGCGGAAGCTGTCGGGTCGCTTGCGAGTGGGACCGGCCCCCGGCACGTTCCGGGTGGCACCGAGGCCGGGGCGCTCCGTCCTGCGCCCGGATGCAGTCGGCTCGCTGCCCGGCGGCGTGGAACAGAGGCTTTGGCTGCTCAGCCCAGGAGACCGTGGCTGCTGGCGTGGCGGGTTCCTGGGTTTCTCTCTGGGAGCGTGGGCAGCGCCCGGGGCCTTGCCCAGCCCTGGGGGCCCGCAGCAACGCGCCCCGTCCCCCTGCTGTGGCCAAGCGCAGGCCTGTGGCCCTGGGTGGCCGTCGCTGAGGCTCGCAGGGCCGTGGCAGGGGCTGTGTCAGCAGCACCCAGCCCGACAGGCCCTGAGCTCCAGTGCTACCCAGGTCCACACTCACAGGCCCGGGCCGTCGCGGCTCCTGGGGGGTGGGGAGGGGGGGGAGGGGGCCATTGACTGTCCCAGCCCCCCTGCCCCGGGCAGCTCCCCCAGGCAAAGCCTTTGCAGGGTGCTGGGGCTGGGCTGCGCACAGGGCCCTGGTGCAGGGGCAGCACAGTGCCGGGTGCCTGCCTTAGCCTCGAGAGGGGCCCCCGGCCTGTGCTGCGGGTGGCGGAGCCGTGAGACGCGCAGGGTCGGGGCTGGGCCGGGGGCCAGGGCTCTGCATGGAAGGAGGGTGCCTGGCACTGGGGGGGGGATAGAAGATGGGGGACCAGGGCTCAGCGTGGGGGGGATGAGGCTGGGGGGTAGAAGACGGGGCTCGGTGTGCGGATGAGGCTGCAGGGGGCGGGGAGGGGGCTCAGTCCTGGGGGCGGGCTCTGCGGGGGCGGGGGGGGGGGGGGGCTGGGGTCGCGGGGCGGAGAGGGGGCTCGGTCGGGGGCGGGCTCTGCGCGGGGCGGGGCGGGGGCTCGGCTGGGGGCGGGGCGGGGCGGGGGGGGCTCGGTCGGGGCGGGATCTGCGCGGGGGGGGGGGCGGGCTCGGGGCGGGGGGCGGGGCGGGCTCGGGGGGGGCGGGGGCTCGGTGGGGGGCGCGGGGGGGCTGGGGGCGGGGCGGGGGCTCGGTCGGGGGGCGGGGGGCTCTGGGGCGGGGCGGGGCGCGGCTGGGGCGGGGGGGCGGGGGCTGGGGGCGGTCAGGGGCGGGCTCTGCGCGGGGGGCTGGGGGCTGGGGGGCGGGGCGGGGGGGCTCGGTCGGGGCGGGCTCTGCGCGGGGGGCTGGGGCCGGGGCGGGGGCTCGGTCGGGGCGGGATCTGCGCGGGGGGCTGGGGGCGGGGCGGGGGCTCGGTCGGGGCGGGCTCTGCGCGGGGGCCTGGGGGCGGGGCGGGGGCTCGGTCGGGGCGGGCTCTGCGCGGGGGGCTGGGGGCGGGGGGCTCGGGGCGGGGGCTCGGTCGGGGCGGGCTCTGCGCGGGGGGTTGGGGGCGGGCTCGGGGCGGGGGCTCGGTCGGGGCGGGCTCTGCGCGGGGGGCTGGGGGCGGGGCGGGGGCTCGGTCGGGGCGGGCTCTGCGCGGGGGGCGAGCGGCAGAGCCGTGAAGCGGCGGCTGCGTGTGGCCGCCGGGGTCCGCGCTCGGAGCTCGCAGCCCGTCGGGGCGCAGCGCGGCCATGCGGAGCCCGGCGCGGGGCAGAGCCCTCCCGGGGGGCGGCTCCCGGCCCCCCGCGCCTCGCCGCGCCGCCCTGTGACATGCGGCGAGCCCCGGCTCGGAGCCGCCGCCGCCCCCCGCCCCGCAGCGCCCAGCCCAGCCCCTGCCCGCCGGCCATGGAGAGGGCGCCCGGAGCCGGCGCGCCGCGGGCCCGGAGCCGAGCTCGCCTCTGACCCGGCCCGGCCCGGGTCCCGCCGCGCCGCGCCGCGATGGAGCCGCCGCCGTGCGCCCAGAACCTGTCGCTGTCCCTGCCCCAGCCCCGCGAGGGCCCGGCCACGCTCCGGCCGCCCCAGCACCTGTGGCGCCAGCCCCGCACCCCGATCCGCATCCAGCACCGCGGCTACTCGGACACCGCGCGGCCCCCGCCCCGGCCGATCGAGCGGGCGGACGCCATGGACACCAGCGACCGGCCGGGGCTGAGGAAATCCCGCATGTCCTGGCCCTCCTCCTTCCACGGGACCCCCAGCCACGGCCAGGCCGGCGGCAAACGGTAGGTGCCGGGGTGCGCCAAGCGGGGGCGCCGGGAAGTGCGGGGCCCTCCCCCGGTGCAGGGAGTGGGGGGCCGGGGAGGTGGGGGGCCCTCCCCCGGTGCAGGGAGTGGGGGGCCGGGGAGGTGGGGGGCCCTCCCCCGGTGCAGGGAGTGGGGGGCCGGGGAGGTGGGGGGCCCTCCCCCGGTGCAGGGAGTGGGGGGCCGGGGAGGTGGGGGGCCCTCCCCCGGTGCAGGGAGTGGGGGGCCGGGGAGGTGGGGGGCCCTCCCCCGGTGCAGGGAGTGGGGGGCCGGGGAGGTGGGGGGCCCTCCCCCGGTGCAGGGAGTGGGGGGCCGGGGAGGTGGGGGGCCCTCCCCCGGTGCAGGGAGTGGGGGGCCGAGAGTGTTGCTGGAAAAATACCCCCCGCCGCTTGGGTAGGCTCCAGCCCTGGCTGGAGCTGGGGGGCAGGTTTTGCCAGCGGGGCCATTGGAGCAGAGCTCTGTCCCCGGGGGCAGCCCCGGCTCACGCGTGGCTCAGAGCCCCCCCGGCCCCGGCAGCGCCACTCTCTTGCCAGCTGCTGGGGCGGTGGGTGGAGCTGGGAAGCTGCGGCTCCCAGTGGCCCGTGGGGCTGGGGTAGGAAAGAGGCAGCTGCTGTGGCATGTGCAGGACTCGGGGCCCCCGCCCCCGGCTGCGCTCCCTGGCCGGCCGGGCAGGCGGCGGAGAAACGTTCCGCTTACGACCCCCCAGCCAGCTCCCGGGGAGCGCAGAGTGACAGCCGGTGCCACCCAGCCAGCGCGTGGATAACGGGGGGGGCTGGCGCCGGGCTCCCCCAGCGGCTCCCCAGCGGGCCGGCTCAGCTCCTGTTGCTGGGCCCGCGAGCCCTGGCGTGGCCTCTCCCCCGCGCCCGGTGCGTCTGGGCTCCTGCCCGAGGTGCCCAGGCAGAGGCCGAGGGGCGCTCGGCTCCGGTTGCTTTGCCCCTTTCTTCTTCCTGCCGGGACCCCATCTCCTCGGGCGTGGAGCCGTCCCTGCGGCCGATCTGCCCAGCGGCCCTGCCCTGGCCCATGCGGCCCCCAGGCCAGGCAGCGTGGTGCTGTGGACGGGGCGATTCGCCGGGCGGGTGCTGCGGGTTTAGCTTGAGCCCAGCCTGTTCCAGCGCCGTGTGCGGGCTCGGCTCCGCACTGGGGGCGGTTTGTGGGACTGGTTGGAAAGCTGGTTGTGGGGCAGCTGCCCTGTGCGGGGGGGGGGGGGGCCTGGCTGCATCCGTCCTGGAGCGCCTGGCGCCCCGTGTGCTTGGCATGTGCTGGCGGAGCCCTGGCATGTCCCCGACTCGCGGGTCCTCCAGCCAGGCCTGCTCCGGCTGCAGGGTGGAGTGGAGTCACCCTCCCCCCCCCCCCCGGAAGGTCCCGTTCCCCTCCCCTCCCTGACAGCCCCCCCTGCCTCGGGCCCTGGATCCCTCCCCGCCCCTCCCCCCGGCCTGACAGCCCCCCTGCCTCGGGCCCTGGATCCCTCCCCGCCCCCCCCCCGCCTGACAGCCCCCCCTGCCTCGGGCCCTGGATCCCTCCCCGCCCCTCCCCCCAGCCTGACAGCCCCCCTGCCTCGGGCCCTGGATCCCTCCCCGCCCCCCCCGCCTGACAGCCCCCCCTGCCTCGGGCCCTGGATCCCTCCCCGCCCCTCCCCCCGGCCTGACAGCCCCCCTGCCTCGGGCCCTGGATCCCTCCCCGCCCCCCCCCCGCCTGACAGCCCCCCCTGCCTCGGGCCCTGGATCCCTCCCCGCCCCCCCGGGCCTGACAGCCCCCCCTGCCTCGGGCCCTGGATCCCTCCCCGCCCCCCCGGGCCTGACAGCCCCCCCTGCCTCGGGCCCTGGATCCCTCCCCGCCCCCCCCCCCTGACAGCCCCCCCTGCCTCGGGCCCTGGATCCCTCCCCCCCCCCCCGGGCCTGACAGCCCCCCCTGCCTCGGGCCCTGGATCCCTCCCCGCCCCCCCGGGCCTGACAGCCCCCCCTGCCCCCTGCCCTCCCCGCCCCCCCGGCCTCTGGATCCCCCCCCCCCCCCGGGCCTGACAGCCCCCCTGCCTCGGGCCCCCCGCCCCCCGGGCCCCCCCCCCCGCCTCGGGCTCCCTCCTCCCCGCCCCCCCGGGCCTGACAGCCCCCCTGCCTCGGGCCCTGGATCCCTCCCCGCCCCCCCGGGCCTGACAGCCCCCCCTGCCTCGGGCCCTGGATCCCTCCCCGCCCCCCCGGGCCTGACAGCCCCCCCTGCCTCGGGCCCTGGATCCCTCCCCGCCCCCCGGGCCTGACAGCCCCCCTGCCGCTGCCCCCATGGACCCTGAATCCCTTTTCCCACCACTTCTGAGCTTGACTCCTCCCCGCCCCATGCGGGGGTGTATCAGAGCCAGTGGGCTGGACCTTTTGCCCCCGGGTGGAAAATGCCCCCAGCCCTAGTCCCCAACCAGCCAGTGCTGTGGATTTGCTGGCCCTGGAGGGACTCGCTTTCCGAAATGGCAGCTCTGTGGAGCGGGGCCTGGCTGGGGGGGGTCCTGCGGGGCAGGCCTGGCAGGGCTGTGGGGAGGGTGGGCCCTGCAGGGGAGCCTGGCCGGAGCTGCCGTCCTCCATGTCAGTCCAGGCAGCGTCTTCGTCCTTTGCTGGGTTTCTCCTCCCTTCCGCGAGGGCCGAGAGCACTTTGCTGTCATGCGGGGGGGGGGGGGGGGGCCTGGACTCGAGCCCTTGGACCCCCTGCCCCGGGCGGGCGAATCCCCATGGGGCCCGCGGGCAGGCCCTGTCCAGCCTCACCGCAGCCCGCCGGAGCGGCGTGGAACTGGGACGCGGCTTTCGAACGTGCCCGCCCCGTGATCCGCTCCCCGCTGGCTGGCGGCTTCGGCTCCGTGCCGGGGGGGGGGGGGGGGTCGACTGACAGGCCTTCCTCCCCCTCTGCCGCTCATGGAGCTCGAAGGCCGCCTGCCCCTCCCAGGGAGGGATAGTCGAGCGGTGGCGTAAGGCCCGTGGGGGGGAACCGAGGTCGCCTGGGCTCCGCTCAGTTGCGGGGGGGGGGGGAGCAAATCGCTTTGCTTGTGGTGCACGCTGGGAAGAAGCGTCTTTCTCCAGCCCTTGGGCGTTTTGATGGCTGTGTGGTGTAGTGGTTAGAGCAGGCGTGGGGCCCCTCAGGACCGGCTTGCCTGGCCCTGAGGCTGGTACTCCAGCCTCCCTGCTGCCCCACCGCGGGGCTGGAGCGCCCAAAATCTTTGGGGCCCCCTAGGCTCTGGGTGCAAGGGGAGTTTGGGGAGGGGCTCTCTGCTTCTCCCTGGGCCTATGGCAGCTCCCGGCTCGGTGTTCGGCTCTGCCTTGAGGGTTTTTGCTTCTCGCTTGTGATGGCGCCAGCTGATTTTCTGGGGGTTCCCTGCCCTGGGCCAGAGGCGGTGCTAGGACTCCGGAGACTTGGGGGGTCTGCTCCTGCCCTGCTTCGTGGTCTTGGCACAGCCGCCCCCGCCGTGGTGCAGTTGTCCTTGGGGCAGGGGCTGCTGCTTGGCATGCGAGCAGGGGAGCCAGGACCTGCCAGCAGTCAGACCCGAGGTGGGATCATCTGGTGGCTCGGTGGCCGCGTGCCCTGAGCTGGGCGCTGGGGCGGCTGCCCAGGAGGGAGTCAGGTGCCACCCAGCAGTTAGCAGAGCGCCTGCAAGCGGGTGTGTCGACTGGTGGTGCACGTGCCTCGGTGCACAGAACAACATTTATTCTGCACGTGGATGGAATGAAGGGCTGGGGCAGCTTCCCACGCCTGCCCCACGAATCCCTCCGGCCCAGGCAGGAGAGTTTGAGCCGCGTCATTCGTTACCCAGCCCTGGCCGAGTGGGTGGGTGGGGCGTGTGTCCGTGGGCCCCTGGGGGCGGGATCGTCAGGCCAAGGTCCGTGGGGCCGGGGAAACAGTCCCCAGATCAGCAGCTGGGGAGGGGGAGCCAAACAGCTGCTAGAGCCGCCCGGAGGCCTGCGTGTCCGGCAGCTGGCTTTGGTGGGACTGGAGAAGGCGTTTCTACACCCTCCCTGTGCCTGGAGCCCTTGCTGTGCCTGGCTCCTGCGTCCCCCCTCGCTCCAGCACCAAGCTGGGCCACTTGGCTCACCCGCCCCTCAGCTCCGGGAGGGGGAGACGCTGTCCGCAGGCTGTGGAGCCCCGGGGCGGAGGTTTGCCGGTTGCCACCCAGGCGCTGGTCGGTCCTAGGAACAAAGCACCGTGAGAAAAGGGGGTTTCAGACCAGCCCCCCAAGGCTCCCCATCCCCCGCGGGCCTTTGGACACTCCTGGGGGCCAGGCAGGTTCCCCCCAAGCCCACCGGTTCCCAGGCCTCCCCCTGCCCGGTAACAGCCACACCTGCCTCCCGCTGCCTTCCTGCTGCTTTTTCCGGCCAGCCGTGGGAACGGAGCCAGCTCCCAGGCCGCTGGGACGGGTCAGGAGCAATTCTCCGCCCCGGGGCTCCATGCCCTGGGCAGGGAGGCAGAGGGGAAGGAACATGCTCCAGGTCCCGGTTACTGGAGCCCGTGTGATGTGTGTGTGTGTGGGGGGGGGGGGGGCTGTACCGTCTTGTGGCCCTGGGTCCGCCCTGGCTGGCCAGTCACTGGTGGCTGTGGGTGACCCCTACTGGCCGGTGTCTGTAGCACTGCCCGATGGGGGGGTGTTCCTGGGGGCAGGGCAGGGAGGCAGTGGCCTGGCAGTTTCTCACCTGCCCAGCAGAAGGGGTTTGAGCAAAGGAAGGGGGGAGCTGCCTGGCGGGCTGGGAGGGGGGGCAGGCTGGGCTGGGCCAATGTGAAGAGAAGAGACTGGGCTGAGCACCGGGGGGTCAGGGGCCCGTGGACCCGCCCCAAGGGGCCCGAGGCTGCCGGCCCAACCCCCACGTCCACATGGAGCCCGGGCTGGGCTGTGCCCTGGGAAGCCATAAACCCCCCGTTCCACTGGCCGGCGCGGCCCCTCTGGCTGGCCGGGGTGCAGTGTCCCTGATGGGACCAAACGAAGGCTGAGGGGGGACATGATGCACTTTTTAAATATCTTAGAGGGATAAATCCTAGGGAGGGAGAGGAATGATTTAAGCTCAGTACCAATGTGGACACAAGAACAAATGGATATAAGCTGGCTAGTCGGAAGTTTAGACTTGAGATTAGACGAAGGTTTCTAACCATCAGAGGAGTGAGGTTCTGGAACGGCCTCCAAGGGGAGTCGTGGGGGCAAAAGATCTATCTGGCTTCAAGATTAAACTAGCTGGTTTCTGAAGGGGATGGGTTGATGAGATAACAGGATCTTGGTAACTAATTGACCATTCATTGTCAGTGGGAATAGGCCAATGGAGGGATGATAGGAGTTACTATAGAGAACTTTCTGGGTGTCTGGCTGGTGAGTCTTGCCCACATGCTCAGGGTTTAGCTGATCGTCATATTTGGGGTCGGGAAGGAATTTTCCTCCAGGGTAGATTGGCAGAGGCCCTGGAGGTTTTTCGCCTTCCTCTGTAGCATGGGGCGCAGATCACAGCTGGAGGATTCTCTGCATCTTGGGTCCTTCAAAGTATTTGAAGGCTTCAATATCTGAGATATAAGTGAGAGGATTATTCTAGGAGGGGATGGGTGAGATTCTGTGGCCTGCACTGTGCAGGGGGTCAGACTAGATGATCAGAATGGTCCTTTCTGACCTTGGAGTCTATGAGTCTATGAGCATGGACTACAAGGCCTTCCCGCTAAACTACCAGCTCCCCTCCCAGGGCAGGGGGGAGAGCCCAGGAGTACTGGCGCCCGGCCCCCCTGCTCTGCCCACTAGACCTCACTCCCCTCCTGGAGCAGGGGGGAGAGCCCAGCCCCCTGCTCTGCCCACTAGACCTCACTCCCCTCCCGGGGCAGGCGGGGAGAGCCCAGAGCCCGGCCCCCTGCTCTGCCCACTAGACCCCACTCCCCTCCCGGAGCAGGGGGGAGAGCCCAGAGCCCAGCCCCCTGCTCTGCCCACTAGACCTCACTCCCCTCCCTGGGCAGGCGGGGAGAGCCCAGAGCCCAGCCCCCTGCTCTGCCCACTAGACCTCACTCCCCTCCCTGGGCAGGCGGGGAGAGCCCAGAGCCCAGGCCCCTGCTGGACCCCTCAGCGATTCACAGAGAGACAGCGAGTCTAGCGCGGCTGCCCCCAGGCTGTGGGTTGTCAGGGTCAGTGCGGCGGGGCTGAGCATGAGAATTGCTTTGGGCCCTGCCGGTTCCCCGAGCAGGCGAGGGCCCAGCCAGGGGTTTGCTTGTGTGGGGAGCCTGCCTGGCGGGGGCTTCGGTGCCCCCCCACCGTGCCCTGCTCAGCTGCTTTGCATGAGCTCACGTGGCAGCACCTGATCCGTGGCAGGGTCCGGGGCTCCCCTCGATCCCCCGCCCGCCCGGCGTCCGGCCAGGGTCCGGGGCTCCCCTCGATCCCCCGCCCGCCCGGCGTCCGGCCAGGGACCGGGGCTCCCCTCGATCCCCCGCCCGCCCGGCGTCCGGCCAGGGTCCGGGGCTCCCCTCGATCCCCCGCCCGCCCGGCGTCCGGCCAGGGTCCGGGGCTCCCCTCGATCCCCCGCCCGCCCGGCGTCCGGCCAGGGTCCGGGGCTCCCCTCGATCCCCCGCCCGCCCGGCGTCCGGCCAGGGTCCGGGGCTCCCCTTGATCCGGCGTCCGGCCAGGGACCGGGGCTCCCCTTGATCCGGCGTCCGGCCAGGGACCGGGGCTCCCCTCGATCCGGCGTCCGGCCAGGGACCGGGGCTCCCCTCGATCCAGCGTCCGGCCAGGGACCGGGGCTCCCCTCGATCCGGCGTCCGGCCAGGGTCCGGGGCTCCCCTCGATCCCCCCCCGCCCGGCGTCCGGCCAGGGTCCGGGGCTCCCCTCGATCCCCCCCCCGCCCGGCGTCCGGCCAGGGTCCGGGGCTCCCCTCGATCCCCCGCCCGCCCGGCGTCCGGCCAGGGTCCGGGGCTCCCCTCGATCCCCCCCCGCCCGGCGTCCGGCCAGGGTCCGGGGCTCCCCTCGATCCCCCGCCCGCCCGGCGTCCGGCCAGGGTCCGGGGCTCCCCTCGATCCCCCGCCCGCCCGGCGTCCGGCCAGGGACCGGGGCTCCCCTCGATCCCCCGCCCGCCCGGCGTCCGGCCAGGGTCCGGGGCTCCCCTCGATCCCCCGCCCGCCCGGCGTCCGGCCAGGGTCCGGGGCTCCCCTCGATCCCCCGCCCGCCCGGCGTCCGGCCAGGGTCCGGGGCTCCCCTCGATCCCCCGCCCGCCCGGCGTCCGGCCAGGGTCCGGGGCTCCCCTTGATCCGGCGTCCGGCCAGGGTCCGGGGCTCCCCTCGATCCCCACCCGCCCGGCGTCCAGCCAGGGTCCGGGGCTCCCCTCGATCCCCCGCCCGCCCGGCGTCCGGCCAGGGACCGGGGCTCCCCTTGATCCAGCGTCCGGCCAGGGACCGGGGCTCCCCTTGATCCAGCGTCCGGCCAGGGACCGGGGCTCCCCTTGATCCAGCGTCCGGCCAGGGACCGGGGCTCCCCTTGATCCAGCGTCCGGCCAGGGACTGGGGCTCCCCTTGATCCGGCGTCCGGCCAGGGACTGGGGCTCCCCTTGATCCGGCGTCCGGCCAGGGTCCGGGGCTCCCCTTGATCCGGCGTCCGGCCAGGGTCCGGGGCTCCCCTCGATCCCCCGCCCGCCCGGCGTCCGGCCAGGGTCCGGGGCTCCCCTCGATCCCCCGCCCGCCCGGCGTCCGGCCAGGGACCGGGGCTCCCCTCGATCCCCCGCCCGCCCGGCGTCCGGCCAGGGTCCGGGGCTCCCCTCGATCCCCCGCCCGCCCGGCGTCCGGCCAGGGTCCGGGGCTCCCCTCGATCCCCCGCCCGCCCGGCGTCCGGCCAGGGTCCGGGGCTCCCCTCGATCCCCCGCCCGCCCGGCGTCCGGCCAGGGTCCGGGGCTCCCCTCGATCCCCCGCCCGCCCGGCGTCCGGCCAGGGTCCGGGGCTCCCCTCGATCCCCCGCCCGCCCGGCGTCCGGCCAGGGTCCGGGGCTCCCCTTGATCCGGCGTCCGGCCAGGGTCCGGGGCTCCCCTCGATCCCCACCCGCCCGGCGTCCAGCCAGGGTCCGGGGCTCCCCTCGATCCCCCGCCCGCCCGGCGTCCGGCCAGGGACCGGGGCTCCCCTCGATCCAGCGTCCGGCCAGGGACCGGGGCTCCCCTCGATCCGGCGTCCGGCCAGGGACCGGGGCTCCCCTCGATCCAGCGTCCGGCCAGGGACCGGGGCTCCCCTTGATCCAGCGTCCGGCCAGGGACCGGGGCTCCCCTCGATCCAGCGTCCGGCCAGGGACCGGGGCTCCCCTTGATCCAGCGTCCGGCCAGGGACCGGGGCTCCCCTCGATCCGGCGTCTGGCCAGGAAGCAGGCTTGGGCTGCGGGGGTTACCCGATCCGCCTGCTTGCACCCGGCCAGGGCAGGGCAGCCCCCTGCCCCACTCACTGGCAGCAGAGCTGGGAGGGGGCGGCGTGACAAGCCGCTGCACCCAACCCTGTCTTGCCCCTGCCCCAGGCCAGCGCCCGGGTGCTCCTGGGGGGCAGGGAGCCGTTGCTGCAGACGCTGCCAATGGGCCCTGCCGTCTCCATCTGCAGAGCCCTCGTCTGCCCCCCCCCCCCGCGTATTAATGGGGTCGCGTGACTGTGGTTGGCCCAATGTCGTTTGTCCAGGACTGGGGGGGGCAGAGCTCCGTCGGGGGGCGCCCAGGGCCGGCGTTCCTGTTGCCCGTCGGGCCAGGGCGCGTGGCGGGGCTGGGTCTTGCGCGCTGTAACCGAGAGCAGCCCCGAGGCTGCGCGGCCGGGCCCGGGCAGGGGGCGGCACTCGGGCTGAGCGAGGCCGGTGATGGACGAGTCGACAGGCACGTCCGTGTCCCCCTTGGAACGCGCTGGCGCCCCCCCGCCCCGCGGAGGAAGGGGGACTCCGGGGCAGGTCCCGGGGGGCTCTTGTGGGTCTCGGAGCCGTGGAGCCCGGGGTCGGGGAGGGTCAGAGTCCCCGCGGTGTTTTGGGGGGGCGAGTCGCGTTGCCTCTTTGAAATGCCCCTCCCCCCTTCACGGGTCGACTTTTCCTAAACACCCTTAGTCGGAGACCCCGGGGACCAGGCAGCCCCCCCAGCCTCAGGCAGGAGACGATGCTTCTGACTCACTCCTTGGCTTCCCTGTTTACCAAGCCTCACTTTCGGCAGCCAGCTCCCCTCCCCCAGCCTGCCAGCCCTGGCCGCCGTGCCCGGCTCCAGCAGGAGGGAGGGGTCTGCCCCGGCGGGCACGGCCCCTGCTTGGGGGCAAGGCAACGCGGGCTCCAGAGCCTGCCTGTGCCAGCCACGCCCCTCCCTCCGCTTTCCCTGGGAGCCCCCCCAGCCGGCACGGCCCTGAAGGGGAACCACCCCCCACCTGCAGGGCGCTGCCCGGCACGGCCCTCAAGGGACCGCCCCCCCCCAGCCGTGGGGCACTGCCCGGCACGGCCCTCGAGGGACCCCCCCAGCCATGGGGCACTGCCCGGCACGGCCCTCGAGGGACCCCCCCCAGCCGTGGGGCACTGTCCGGCACGGCCCTCAAGGGACCGCCCCCCCCAGCCGTGGGGCACTGCCCGGCACGGCCCTCGAGGGACCCCCCCCAGCCGTGGGGCACTGCCCGGCACAGCCCTCGAGGGACCCCCCCCAGCCGTGGGGCACTGCCCGGCACAGCCCTCGAGGGACCCCCCCCAGCCGTGGGGCACTGCCCGGCACAGCCCTCAAGGGACCCCCCCCAGCCGTGGGGCACTGCCCGGCACAGCCCTCAAGGGACCGCCCCCCCCAGCCGTGGGGCACTGCCCGGCACGGCCCTCGAGGGAGCCCCCCAGCCGTGGGGCACTGCCCGGCACGGCCCTCGAGGGAGCCCCCCAGCCGTGGGGGAGTGTCTGGCAGGGCCGGGATGGGAGGGGTCCGGCGGGCCCCGGTGCGCTGTGGCTGTTGTTGGGTGCTATGTCCGTGCCGCACCGGGTGCTGCACAACCGCCGACAGAGCCGGGCCTCGGCGTCTGCGACGCGCCCCCTGCTGGCGGTGCGGTGCCCCGCGGGTGCAGGGCTGTGGTCCCGGGCGAGATCCATCAATCGCTGCCTAATTAGAAGGAGCCGCGGCAGCGCGTCTATTTATAGCCTGCGCGATGCTCTGTGGAATTCCAAAGCTGCCTTGAATTCGACACGCTCCCCGGCGGGCCCCGGCCACCGTCCCCCGCGCTGCGCAGCCGGCCACGCGGAGCCGCTGCCACGGTCCCGGCACCAGGCCCTGGCTTCTCGCCACGAGGCGATTAGCCTTGGGCCTGGGGAGCTTTCTCGGGATAATGAGACGGGAACACGCTCCGGTCCCGCATAGGCCGCTTGGTGCTAATTGGTCGTTAGCGCCGTGCGTGGGGTCTAGACCAGCAGGCGTGAGAGGCAGCTGGAGGCCAGCGGGGCCTTGCCGTAGGAAGGAGACAAGGCGGGAAGGGTGGCCAAGGGGCGAGCGTGCTGGGCTGGGGGGTGGGAGAACTGGGCTGCGGGCCTGCCTCCGCCACTGCTCCACTGGGTGACCTTGGGCAAGTCCCTTTCCCCGCACTGAGCTGGTTTCCCCTCCTGTGGGGAGCTTTGGCCCAGGGGCCGTGTCTCGCTGCAGGCTGGGTGGCGCTGGCGCTCGGTGGCACAGCCCGGGGCAGAGATGGGCGGCCGTGGCTCGTGACACGAGGACACACAAGGGGGGGAATCTAAGTCAGAGCCAAGGAAATGGCCTTTGTCCCCCGCAAGGAGCCCGTTAGCCTGTAGGACTCGCTGCCGCAAGGTGCCGGACCAGGCTGGCACGGCTGTTTATACGGCTCGTTTGTCACCTAGCCTGAAAACCCAGCACAGGGCATGACCCCCTTGCAGCTCACACTCCCGATGAGCTGACCTCGTGTGGGGCAGCTGGGTCCTGCCTCGGGGGCGTGCGGCCTAGTGGTGAGAACGGGCTGCAGCGGCTGAGCTCCGGGAGGCGAGAGCCAGGAAGTTCTGAGCTGTAGGGCCCTGTTCCAGGCTCCACGGCGCCGGCGGCAGGCGTTGATTCGACCTGCCGCTTCAGCGCCGACGGAGCCGCCTCCGGTTTCTGCCGACTCGCGGGTCAGTCCCGGGGGTTTCTCCACCCAGCGCAGACGGCGGCTCCCTGCGGCCGCGCTCTGAATGGGACGGGGAGGGGCCTGCGCTCCGCTGCCTTAGTGAGCTGGGGGTGCAGAAACACGGGGCACGGAGCCCGAAGGAGGTTTCCCATCTTCCAAATCCGCCACGTGTCTGAGCCTGGCCCCTCAGCACTGTCCCCAGGGATCAGAGCTGTGAACATGCTGCCCCAACAGCGTTGGTATCTCTTGTGTGCAGGGGGAAACTGAGGCACGGGGAGACGTGATGTGTCCAAGGGGGTTGGTGGCAGAGCTGGACAATAACCCGGCGTCTTGACTCCTCTTTCACCGGTTCGATGCCCCCCAGCTCTGTGCCGGTCCGTGTGGGGCACTGAATGAAGGGACAGAACCCCCGAGACTCCACCCTGCTCCCTGCAGCCCGGCACCTGCCCCCCTGGCTGCACCGACGGGCACCCGCTGCTTCTGGGGTGGGGCAGCCGGAACATCGGCGGCCTGCGGCCAAGCCAGGAGGCATGGGGGGCAGGCAGCAGGATGGGGGTTCAGGAGGGGCTGCATTTCCCTCGCAGGTGGGACCGGTCAGTGCTCCAGCGCTGCCCCGACCCCGAGCAGGGACCCCTCAGGCCGGGCGCTGCCCACAGCCTGAGCAGTGCCCCGCATGCCCCCTCCCAAGCGGCTCTCCCCCTCTATGGGGCCCTGCAGACGGAGCAGCCTGCTGAAGTGGGAGGGGCGCGGGAGGCTGCAGACCCACCCTGGGGGCTCAGTGCTGATTGGGGGGGCCCTGTCGTAGCTTTGGGAACACCTGCTCCCGTGGCCTGTGGGGAAGAGCACAGAGGCCCAGCAAAGGCAGATGGGGAGGGAGTGGGGGCTAGTGGTTACAGCGCAGAGGCTGGGCCCTGACTCCTGGGTGCTGTTCCCAGCTTGGGGAGGGGAGGGGAGTCTGGTGGTTAGGGGGCAGAGTGTGCGAGGCAGGATCTCTTCCTTCTAGTCCCAGCTCTGGCAGGCGAGTGTGGGGTAGTGGTTAGAGCAGGGTCGGCTGGGCTCTGCGTACACCCCTCAGCAGAACAGGTCGGGTCCCTCCGTGCTGGGGAGGGCGCCGCTGCGCAGAGCAAGCCCCCCCGGAAGTGCGTATGTGGGTGCTCCCTGCGCCGCAGCCCCGGGTACGTCTGCCATGCTGGAACGAGGTGCCCTGGCTGAGGGCACCGCGCAGCTGGCACTGCCCCGGCCAGCGCTGAGCAGACAGGGCTGCCCCCCCGGCCTGAGCAGCTTGGCAGGGCGCGTCCATGGGGCTGCAGGGTGGGGGGTGGCCTGTGCCGGGCAGGAGATCCCCGCGGAGCCGGCAGTGGGGTCAGGCTCCTCGCCTGCGCCGGGCTGGGCAGGAGCTGGGGCCGAGCGGGGGGGCCGTTGTGCAGAGGGGGGGCGCTGGGGGCTGGGGGCCAGCCGGGCTTGGCTTCGCCCCGCCAGGCTACCCAAAGTCCCCTCCAGCTCCAGTGATCCAGCCTCTGCCCAGGGCACTAATTGAGGCCACCAGCCCAGGGTTGCTGGGAAGAGCTGGCGTTTCCCCTGCTCCTGGGCCCCCCCAAACTGCCAGTTGCCCACCCGAACCGGTGCCAGGGCAGGTGCGTCCCCCCCCCACTGGCGCCCCCCCCCACTGATGCGCTGCGGCCCCCGTGCCAGGTGGATGTGCCACTGAGAGACCTCCGTCGCGGGAAGCGCCCCCGGCGCCCCAGCCACCCGCATCCAGGGGCTGTGTCTGCACCCCCCTCCGGGCCCTCTGCGCCCCCTTCCTGTGCTGTCTGTCCCCCACCCCGCCCAGGCCCTCTGCGCCCCCTTCCTGTGCTGTCTGTCCCCCACCCTGCGCCCAGGCCCTCTGCGCCCCCTTCCTGTGCTGTCTGTCCCCCACCCCGCCCAGGCCCAGGCCCTCTGCGCCCCCTTCCTGTGCTGTCTGTCCCCCACCCTGCGCCCAGGCCCTCTGCGCCCCCTTCCTGTGCTGTCTGTCCCCCACCCTGCGCCCAGGCCCTCTGCGCCCCCTTCCTGTGCTGTCTGTCCCCCACCCCACCCCGCGCGCCAGGCCCTCTGCGCCCCCTTCCTGTGCTGTCTGTCCCCCACCCTGCGCCCAGGCCCTCTGCGCCCCCTTCCTGTGCTGTCTGTCCCCCACCCTGCGCCCAGGCCCTCTGCGCCCCCTTCCTGTGCTGTCTGTCCCCCACCCCACCCCACCCCAGACCCTCTGCGCCCCCTTCCTGTGCTGTCTGTCCCCCACCCCGCCCAGGCCCTCTGTGCCCCCTTCCTGTGCTGTCTGTCCCCCACCCCACCCCGGACCCTCTGCGCCCCCTTCCTGTGCTGTCTGTCCCCCACCCTGCGCCCAGGCCCTCTGCGCCCCCTTCCTGTGCTGTCTGTCCCCCACCCCGGACCCTCTGCACCCCCTTCCTGTGCTGTCTGTCCCCCACCCCCCTCCGGACCCTCTGCGCCCCCTTCCTGTGCTGTCTGTCCCCCACCCCGGACCCTCTGCGCCCCCTTCCTGCGGCTGGCGGGACGGGGATGGGGCGAGCGGCTCGGGAGAGTGACTGGCTATGACTGGCTGGCGTGGGCGCAGATGGACTCAGCTCCACCGGCTTTTCTAAGAGCCACTTTGCTGGTTTAGCAGCAGTTTGCAGCTGCTCCTGGGTTGTGCTGGGGCCGTGGCCCTGCGCCCCCAGCCTAGTGCCAGGCGTTAGCTGCCAGCTGCCCGGCCCTGCCCCCTCCCTCCTGCGGCAGGGGGCACTGTGGGAGGGGGCCCCACCAAGGGGCTAGGAGCCAGGATGCTGCTGGGGGAACAGAGCAGGGACACCCGGAGTCCTGCTCTTCCCACTAGACCTCGCTTCCCTCCCGCAGCTGCGAATAGACCCAATGTCCTTGGTGGGCAGCTGGGGCCGGCGCAGGCGGCTCGGAAGGGCTGTGCCGTCTGCCTGCGGCAGCTGAGCCCCCCCCCCCCCCAGGATTCGCTTTCCGCTGGGAGCCGCCTCTGGCTAGGACGCCCCCAGCCCCTGGCTGTGACCCCGGCCCCGCTGAGTCGCCCGTGCCCATTAGAAGTGACTCACGTTGTCCCCGCTCAGCAGCCAATCCCACGCCGGCAGGCGGCACGCACCCGAGCAGGCTGCCAGAAATAGCAGCGGAGGAGGCCGGCAAGCAGAGATTCCCCTCCCGCCCCCACGGTTCCGCGCTGCGCGGGCAGAGCACCGGATGCTCCCGGGAGCTGCTGAGCGGCAGCCAGTGCGGAAATGGATTGGTGGGGGGGGGGGGCTAGTCTGACACCTCCCCCGCCTCTGCGCCTCAGTTTCCCCACCTGCAGTACAGTGCGGCACTAGCATTTGGGGCTCTGGCGAACAGCCTATCACCCCAAGGCTCCTTTGACAGGCGCCCGCGGCCCTCGGGTTTAGCCTTTCCAACGTCCGTAAGGGCGCCTGCCCTGCCGCGCCAGGTGCTGTACGGGCACAGAGCTAGGCCCCGCCTCCAAAGACCATGTCAGACCCAGGAGACGGGCAGCACAAAGGACCGGCATGATCCCCTGCGGGGGCACCATGCCAAGGTGCAGTGGCTTGTGTTCTGCCCTCTCTGCCACCAAGTCGTGGCTGCCTGCCTCAGTTTCCCCTCTTGCTCATTGCAAGGTTAAGGGCAGGAGGGGAAACTGAGACAGGCTGTTGTGAGCAGACCAGACTTGTGTAAACTGCAGTGCAGCCGGAGAGGGGTGTGGAAAATGGCAGCTTGGAGCAGGGAGCTGGCCAGGAGGAGCCAAGCCCGGGTCTCCTGCCTCGGGGGAGCTGCTGGGGAAGGGGAGCTGGACCCGGAGCGCGAGGCGACGCGGCGGGTTTATCGCCACTGCCTGTCGTGCAGCCCCCGGTGCCGGATTTCCCGGCGCACGGTGCCCAGTCTGGTTAAGTGGCAATCGCGATGCCGGCTCGTGGACGCAGCGCGGCCGGGGGCCGACAGGACCTGGTGCGCTCTAGTGGGCGGGGGCGGGGCCTGGGGAATGTGCTGCTGACCCACTGTCTGAGTGTCCCCCATGGCGCCTCAGTTTCCCCTCCCCACCTCTCGTTAGACCGGGAGCCCTTTGCTGGGCTCCTGCGGCTGCTCGCTGCTCCCCAGAGGGCAGCCCAGGAGTCCCCCGGCCCGAGGCCAGGCACCCCCGAACCCAGCCTGCGTGGCCCATTGGGGCAGCAAATCAACCCCTCCGAGCCAGACTGCACCCCTGCTCCTGCAGCCCTGCCTGGCCCCTGCTCATCAGCGAGGTTGGAACGCCACAGAGAGCTGCCGGACCCCCCTCGCTCTAACCCCTAGGCCCCACTCCCCGCCCAGAGCAGGGAGAGCACTCAGGAGTCCTGGCTCCCCACCCCACTGTAACCATTAGGGGCCACTCCCTTCCCGCCGCTGGGAGTGGATGCAGGCGTCCTGGCCGTGGGCTGAGCAGAGCCCGCGACTCCCTGGCACCTGGATCTCTCCTTTCCTCGGGCTGCCAGGCAGGTGCCCGGCCCCGTGCGCTGGGCACCAGCCGCAGCCCCTCCGGCTCCTCTGCAAACCCTCGGCTCCTGCATTAGCGCTTCCACTTGCGGCTCATTGTTCCGCCAACGATTTTAATTAACGTTACCCGAAGTTTCCCCAGCGGCTCCCGTCCTGCTGGTGGGAGATAACGAGCAGCCTGTTCGTCAGGCACTTCGTCACGGATGGAGTCTTCACAGCAAGGCCGCCTGGGAGCTGCCCCCCCTCCCCCCCGCCTTCTCCCCCTAAGCAAGTCACCCCGGGCAAGGGCGGGAACCCGGGAGCCCGTGATCCCCCCCAGCCGGTGCTCCCTGGCACTGCCCTGCGTTCAGCCGAGGTCGGGCTCTGGACCCGCCGGGACCGTCCTGCCCCGGTCCGGGTTGAATTCCCGTTCCCAGCCCGGCCGGGACTGAGACCCCCGGGAGGGCGCTACCCACGGCGGGCGGGACGGGAGGCCCATGTAGCGTGGGGGTGCCAAGTTCCCTGCCCCACAAGGCCGAGAGCAGGCTCTGTGCTGCCCTGCGCTGCGAGAGCCCAGGGCCGCCCCCGGGGTCCAGCCCACCCCTGCTTCGGCCCCGAGGCTGGAGGAGCCGCCTGTGGGCAGATGGGCCGGGGCCCAAACAGCTGAGCTGGGTCGGACACGAATGAGCCAATTGCTGCCCCGAGGGACGCGCGGGCTGGCAGCTGCCCAGATTTCCACCCGCGGGCGGGCTCCAAGCTCTCAGCCGGCTCCGGCGCGGCTCCAGCGTCTGCCAGCCCTTGCAGGGGGCGTCCCCCCCCCTTTGTGTTCTCCCCCCACAGGCTGGAAGGCTCTCCGGCTGTGGCCTGGGTCAGACCGGTCCCATTGGGCAGCGCTGCCCGGGGTGCGGCTCCTGGGGCAGGCCTGCTGCGTGTGCGTTTCCTCAGTGGGCCGTTGGCCTCGCTCACCCTCCTGTTCGGGGCGTTTCCGCCGGAGCCGAACCCGCAGCTCCCTGCAGGGCGACAGCACAGACAAGCCAACCAGGGAGTCATGGCTGGCCGACCAGCACCAGCAGGGGTCTCCCCATGCAGAATAACTTTTGTTCTGTGCACCGAGGCATGTGTGGACGTGCACCACCAGGAGAAACACAGGCTGCCAGCTCGGGGCGCTCTGCCAGTCAGCTGGGCGGCACCTGAATCTCTCCTGGGCAGCCACCCCAGCACCCAGGGCCCGGTGCTCACAAGACACGCGTGTAAGCAGCCTAATCGCCAGGCTGCGGGGAGTAGCGGGAGCCAGGGTGTCCTGCTGCCCCCAGTCACTGCTGGAACGTGGCCACGGATGCTCCATCTGAGGCAGAGCCCTGAGGCTGCTGCCTCCCACGTTCTCCCCCGTTACCGGCAAAATCTCTGGGCCTCCGTCTTGCCGGGCCGGGCTCCAGCGTCGCCCTTTGGCTCTGCCTGGCCCTGTGAGAGGCTGGGGGGGGGTCTCCCAGAGTCTGGAGCATTCGCCCAGAGAGCCCGGGCTTCCTGTGCTGATCTGCCCTGCCACAGCCAGGGGGCAGCCCCCCTCTGAGCTGGGACACCGCCTGCGTGTGATGGGGGGGAGCTCATAAGAGTGGCCAGGCTGGGTCAGACCAACGGTCCATCCAGCCCAGGCCAGTGCCAGGTGCTTCAGGGGGAGAGATCACAACAGGGAATCCTCACGTCATCCCTCCCCTGTCACCCACCTCCAGACAAACAGAGTCTAGGGACCCCATCCCTACCCATCCAGGCTAAGCCACTGATGGACCTAACCGCCACGAATCTAGCTAGCTCTTTTTTGAACCCTGGTACAGTCCTGGCCTTCACCTCATCCTCTGGCGAGGAGTTCCACAGGTTGGCTGTGCGCCGAGTGAAGAAAAACTTCCTTTGGTTTGTTTGAAACCTGCTGCCTGTTCATTCCATTTGGTGACCCCTAGTTCTTATATTGTGGGAATGAGTCAACACCTTTTCCTCCTTCGCTTTTTCCACACCCGTCATGATTTTATAGACCTCTGTCCTGTCCCCCCTCATCTCCTCTTTCTCAGTCCGTGGAGAACAGGCCCCTCCGTGGGGCCCTGGCCCATGGTCTGTGTGTCCCTCGCCTCTGCCAGAAGCTGGGAAAGGCAACATGATGGGTCCCGCAGGGTTTGCCTCCCTGTGGGCTCCTGGCCCTGGCCGCTGTGGGCAGCCAGGACACGGGGTGAGCTGGGCCTTGGGTCTGGCCCAGTCTGGCCGTTCGATGTTCTTACATAGAGCCCAGATATATCCCCCCCCCCCCCCGTGCAACCCGCTAGACCCCCCCCCCCCCCCCCGGGAGTTTTGATGGGCGCTCTCCTCCCCGCAGAGTTAATAACGAGGCGGGAAGAGAGATTGCCTGGCCCTTAAGGGGCTCTCGGGTGACCAGTCCGAGGACCTGCCCCAGGCTGAGGTGGTTTGGGAACAAATCGATAAACTCGCGGTAGCAAGTCGCCAGGGCCAGATGGTCTCCCCCCCCCTCTCAGCTCTGCCAGAACCCAGACGGGAGCGTGCAGAGCCACTAGCTGCCGTTGGGAGCCTGCCCTTTCCATCAGCGTCTGTGCCTGGCAGGTAGCGAACGTGACGCCAGTTTTCCAAAGGGCTCCAGAGGGGACCCTGGCAGTTCCAGGGCGGCCAGGCTCGCAGGGCCGGGCAGCTTAGCTGAAACTCTAGCACAGAGCAGACGTGTCACGCACATGAACATCGGAGTCGAGATGGTTCCTGTAAAGGGAAATCCTGCCTCCCCAGGCTACTAGATGCCGTGAGGAGGTCGTGTGGGCGGGGGATCCGGTGCAGACAGTGAACTTAGATTTCCAGAGAGCCTTGGACAAGGTCAGAGAATCCTAGAGCTGGAGGAGACGCAGGAGGTCAAGTCCCACCCCCTGCCCAAGAGGGGGGGGGGGGATTGGACAGAGGCCTGTGAAGTCATGGCTGGGGCAGAGAAAGGGACTAAGGAAGTGTTATTTACTCCTGACAGTAACGCAAGGACTAGGGGTCATCCCGTGAAATTAATAAACAACAGGGTTAAAACAAAGCAAAGGCAGTTTTTCTTCACCTAGCGCACAGACAACCTGTGGAACTCCTCGCCAGGGGATGCTGGGAAGGGCAAGACTTTACCAGGGTTCAAAGAAGAGCTAGATACATTCATGGAGGGTAGCCCATCAATGGCTAAAGGCCAGTTGGGCAGGGCAGGGGCCCTGGGACTGGGCAACAGGGGAGGGATCCCGTGATGGTTCCCTGCTCTGCTCTGCCTGGCCGCAGGATGTTGGGGCGGAGGGGACTCATCTCTGCCTTGCTTTGAGCTGAGGCGCAGAGCTCCTGGCAGCCAGCAGCCCCGACGTAGGGTGCGCGAGTCTAGCCAGGGACTTGCTGCGGGGCAGAGCAGTTTGGGGGGTGACTGCCGGTTCCTTAGGCAGGTGCGGATGCCTCGGCTTGCTTGTTGGTGCGGCTCCCCGCCAGCCAGCGCCCGAGGCCTCCGAACAGCGCCACGGGCGGGGACACAAACCGCTGAGCCCTGAGGCCCCCGGACAGCGGCTCCCCAGGGTGCAGCTCACACCGGGAATTCATTGTGCCTGACAGTTCCCCTCCCACACCTGGGTCCCGGCGAGCCCTCCCGGGACCAGGCCCCTGTAGCGAGAGCCGCTTGGATGAAACAGAGCAGCTCCCCGTCCGTCCGTCCGTGCCACGCCCTGTGGTACCCACGGGGGGCAGAGCCGCCGGCGACCTGCCCCCGGTGCCTCTCCGTGAGCAGAGCGAGGATGCGGCTCGTGGGACCTGCCCCCATGCGGGCGTGTAGGGGCTCGAGAGCTGCTGGAGCGCGGCCGGCGTGGCGCATGGCACGGAGCCGAGAGCAGAGCCGGCATCATCCCTGGGGGGCGCTGAGCCGACAGCGGGTAGATCTTGGCCCCGATCTCGTGGAAGGTGCTCGGCCATGCACAGCGCTTCCCCCGCCCTCTGCCGTGTGCGTCTTCCTGCAGGGCTACAGGCTCCCCGCCGCCGGCCACGGGAGCTCGGCGCGGCGCGGGCAGGCGGGGCTCGGAGGCAGCGTGCGCCAAACCTGCTCGCTGCGGGGGGAGCGCTGAGGCGGAGTGTTTCAAAGCAGCCGCTGGGGTTTAGGGGCGCAGGGCCTGGTGCGTCCCATGGGAGTTGGGCCCCTGGCTCCATTAGATCCGTTGGCAGATTTCAGCCATTTGTGCCTTTGACTTTGCAGGGAGCAGGGATGGGGGGGGGGGGTTTCCAGCCTGTTTGCAGCGTCAGGCCGGTGCTGCCTGAACGGCTCCACTTCTCCCCAGCAGAACAAACGTCTCCAAACAGACCCCCCCCCCGCCCACTTGTGAGCGACCAGACCCAGCGCGGGGGGCACTTAGCCTCAGGTGCATCACGAGACACCAGACGCTCTGGCCGGGATCCGGGTGTGACGGCGCCTCGGGGAGCCCCCCCCCGGTGGGTGTGACGGCGCCTCGGGGACCCCCCCGGTGGGTGTGACGGCGCCTCGGGGACCCCCCCCCGGTGGGTGTGACGGCGCCTCGGGGACCCCCCCTGGTGGGTGTGACGGCGCCTCGGGGACCCCCCCGGTGGGTGACGGCGCCTCGGGGACCCCCCCCCCGGTGGGTGTGACGGCGCCTCGGGGACCCCCCGGTGGGTGTGACGGCACCTCGGGGACCACCCCGGTGGGTGTGACGGCGCCTCAGGGACCCCCCCCGGTGGGTGTGACGGCGCCTCGGGGAGCCCCCCCGGTGGGTGTGACGGCGCCTCGGGGAGCCCCCCGGTGGGTGTGACGGTGCCTCGGGGACCCCCCCCCCCCCGCAGCCAGACGTGACTCCGCCGGCCAGTCGAGCAGGGTTATTGGTTCTCAGAGACACGGCGCAGCGGGGGCTGGGCGCTGACACGGGAGCCAGGGCAGAGCCTGAGTCCTCTGGGGGGGGGGGCTTCACCCCCTTCCTTGTCTCAAACCGTCCCCCCTTCGCCCTGCCCAGCGACTGACCCAGCCCCCAGGCCCTGCCCCAGCCAGGTGCCTTCCCTGGGGTGACGGGGAGAGGAAGTGAGTTTGAGCTGGCGCCGCGGGTGCCCGGATGCCTCTAGCTCCCTGCTGGGCACTGGGCCCCGCTCCCAGGAACCAGCTGGTTTCTCTCCATTTGCGGCTGCTCCCCCGCAGCCCTGCGCCTCGCACCAGTGCAGAGCACGTGCAAACTTCGCCCCCGCTCGTGCTGCTGACTCTGCCCCTGCTGGCTCCCCCCTTGGCCTCAGGGCACACGCAGGGCGGGAGGGGACTGGCTTGGCTACCAGCCCAGATGGGCCCACTGCACATTCTGGCTGGCAAGGCCTTTGTGCCAGTGCACCCCACTGTTTGCACTGGTGCCGCTGGCCGTGCAAGGCAGGGGGACTGCAGCCGGCTGGATCTTCCCTTGGCCTCTGGGTCCTTCCCCGCGGGCGAGCGAGGATCCTGACCCCCGTGCTGAGAGATCCTGAAGCGTGAAGGTTTGTCCTCCCGGATCCCTGGTCCTTTCCCCTTCCCCTCCTTGTGCCGGGGTGGGGGGGAGGTTCCACTTGTGCTTCTTGGAAGAACAAAGTGAGTTTCCAAGAACGGTGGGTGTGGGGTCCCTTGTGCGAAGGGCGGGAGGCCTCCCTGGGCAGCCCATCCTGCCAAGGGCTCCCGCTCGGCCCTGGCGCTTCCAGAGAGCCGGCGCGGGGGGAGGGGCGGGGGGAGGAGCTCGGTGGAGCCGTGCAGCACGCGTCCGCAAAGGGGCGTCTGTGAAGCGCCGCTGGCTCCGTAACCCCGGAGTCCCTGGCGCGGGTCGTTCCCGGCGGTTCCCAGGGCTGACGCGCACCGGCCCCGTCTCTGGGTCTCTGAGGAAGGTGCCAGACCCTCCTCAGCGGACTGACCCACAGGGATCAGGCAACCTAAGGCCCCGCCATAAACAGCTTCATACGCCGACTGCTAGAGCTCTGGATTGGCCCCCCCCCCCGGCGCCAGCTGGGTTCTTGGCTGCGTTGATGTCATGTGGCAGTGAGTTCCACATTGCGGCCTGCTAAGATGTATTTTCCCTTTCCTTACCCACCTAAGTTCCACCACAATTCCTACTCAGGCTACAAGGGGGGTGACAATTGAATGCCTGCTGAGACGGTGTGTGTGTGTGTGTGTGTGTGTGTGTGTGTGTGTGTGTGTGTGTGTGTGTGTGTGTGTGTGTGTGTGAGAGAGAGAGAGAGAGAGAGAACTGAATGCCTGCTGAGACGCTCTGTGCCTGTGAGTGACAATTGAGGGCCTGCTGAGACACTGTGTGTGTATGTGTGTGTGTGAGAGAGAGAGAGAATTGAGGGCCTCCGTGTGTGTGTGTGTGTGTGACATTTGAATGCCAGTTGAAACTCTCTGTGTTTGTGTGTGTGTGTGTGACAATTGAATGCCTGCTGAAACACTCTGGGTGTGCGTGCGTGTGTGTGAGAATTGAATGCCTGCTGAAACACTCTGGGTGTGTGCGAGTGACAATTGAGGGCCTGCTGAGACACTCCGTGTGTGTGTGTGTGACAATTGAATGCCTGCTGAGACACTCTGGGTGTGTGACAATTGAATGCCTGCTGAGACACTCTGGGTGTGTGCGAGTGACAATTGAGGGCCTGCTGAAACACTCTGGGTGTGTGCGAGTGACAATTGAGGGCCTGCTGAGACATTCCGTGTGAGTGTGTGTGTGTGAGACAATTGAATGCCTCCTGAGACACTCTGGGTGTGTGCGAGTGACAATTGAGGGCCTGCTGAGACACTCTGGGTGTGTGCGAGTGACAATTGAGGGCCTGCTGAGACATTCCGTGTGAGTGTGTGTGTGTGTGTGTGTTTGTGTGTGTGTGTGTGTGACAATTGAATGCCTGCTGAAACACTCTGGGTGTGTGTGTGTGACAATTGAGGGCCTGCTGAAACACTCTGGGTGTATGCGAGTGACAATTGAGGGCCTTCTGAGACATTCCGTGTGAGTGTGTGTGTGTGTTTGTGTGTGTGTGTGTGTGTGTGTGTGTGTGTGTGTGTGTGACAATTGAATGCCTGCTGAGACACTCTGGGTGTGTGCGAGTGACAATTGAGGGCCTGCTGAGACACTCTGTGTGTGCATGTGTGTGAGACAATTGAATGCCTGCTGAAACACTCTGGGTGTGTGTGTGTGACAATTGAGGGCCTGCTGAAACACTCTGGGTGTATGCGAGTGACAATTGAGGGCCTTCTGAGACATTCCGTGTGAGTGTGTGTGTGTGTTTGTGTGTGTGTGTGTGTGTGTGTGTGTGTGACAATTGAATGCCTGCTGAGACACTCTGGGTGTGTGCGAGTGACAATTGAGGGCGTGCTGAAACACTCTGGGTGTGTGCGAGTGACTATTGAATGCCTGCTGAGACACTCTGTGTGTGTGTGCGTGTGTGTGTGTGTGTGACAGTTGAATGCCTGCTGAGACACTCTGTGTGTGTGTGTGTGCGTGTGTGAGACAGTTGAATGCCTGCTGAGACACACTGTGTGCGTGTGTGTGTGTGTGACAATTGAATGCCTGCTGAGACACACTGTGCGCGTGTGTGTGTGTGTGACAATTGAATGCCTGCTGAGACACACTGTGCGCGTGTGTGTGTGACAATTGAATTCCTGCTGAGACACACTGTGCGTGTGTGTGACAATTGAATTCCTGCTGAGACACACTGTGCGTGTGAGTGTGTGTGTGACAATTGAATGCCTGCTGAGACACACTGTGTGCGTGCGTGTGTGTGTGTGTGACAATTGAATTCCTGCTGAGACACACTGTGCGTGTGAGTGTGTGTGTGACAATTGAATGCCTGCTGAGACACACTGTGTGCATGTGTGCGTGTGTGTGTGTGTGACAATTGAATTCCTGCTGAGACACACTGTGCGTGTGCGGTGCAGGCTGGCAGCTCGTCAGAGCAGATGGTGGGAAGGGGCCGGGAACCGGTGATTACCGGCAGTGTGAAATCCGGCGCAGCAGCCAGCCCGGCGCGGGAGGGGCGTGGGTGACGCGGGAGCCATTCCCTGCGTGTGCGGGGGGGGGGGTTGTTGGGCGCTTCAGCATTTCTGTTTCCAGTCTGCTGTGCGGAGGGCTCAGGATAAATAGATGCCAAAGTAAACAAACAAACAAGGTGCAGCCAGCTCCCGCGGGAGACGCCAGCTCCGGCTGCCTCGCCGCTGAGGGGCCGTGGATCGGCGAGCGCAGGCGGGCGTCTGAGACCCAGGCCCTGGCGTGCACGGGGCCGGGAGCGCTCAGAGGGGAAGGGAGCTGCCGGAGGCTGGTGGTGGAGTTGGGGAGTCCTGGCTCCCCGCTCCTGCACTGCCCACTGCCCCTCACTGCCCTCTCGTGCATTTACACCGACATTGCCCCACGGAGCTGAGGCAGAGAGGCCCCGGCAGTGGCCCCCAATCTTTTGGGGGGGGCGGGCACCGCGTTGGGGACCACTGGGCTAAGGGACTGGTGTGATGGGGGGGCTGTCCGCCCTAGTGGCTGTAGCTCCGCTCTGGTTGGGCATTCGCTGGTTGCCGTGGGCTGTGGGTGACCCCTGCTGGCCGGTGTCTGTAGCACGGCCCGGCGGGGCCCTCGTGCCACCTAGTCCATGATGAGGAAGGGGTCTCACGAAGGGAGGGGGGCTGGGGGCAGCCTTGGCTGGGAGAGAAGAGACTAAGCGGAGCACCGGGGGCTGGGGGCCGGTGGACCCCCCCCCTCCGAGGGGCCTGGGGCTGCCTGGCCCTGACTCCTGTACCACACACGTCTGTGCTGGGCTGTGCCCTGAGAAGCAACAACCCCCCATTCTCCTGGCCGGCGCAGTCCCGTCTGGCTGAGGACGGGGTGCAGGGTCGGGGGTCCCGCCGCCGCCACAACTGGCACAAAGTCCCACAGGGAGTCAGTGGCGGAGCAGGGCCTTGGGCAATAGCTAATAGAGCGAACGAGGAGCAGCCCCCAGCCGTGAGACACCGCCCGGGCCGGGCTGCAGGTGCTGCCGTAATACACCTAACGAGCGTGCAGCACCCAGCACAGTGGGCTGCCTGTCCTAGGGCTGGGGCTGCCTGTGCTACCGTAATACACCTAATGAGCGGGCAGCACCCAGCACAGTGGGCTGCCTGTCCCAGGGCTGGGGCTGCCTGTGCTACCGTAATACACCTAATGAGCGGGCAGCACCCAGCACAGTGGGCTGCCTGTCCCAGGGCTGGGGCTGCCTGTGCTACCGTAATACACCTAACGAGCGGGCAGCACCCAGCACAGTGGGCTGCCAGTGCTACCGCAGACACACCATCCCTCTGTGTGGCAGTGACTGTCACTGGGAATCCAGCTCTGCTTTGCCGCGCTGGGCATCATTGTGTCCTGGCCCTGTTCACCCAGCCTTTCCCCAGCGTCCCTGCCGTGGCCCTTTAAAAGCCCAGGAGCAGGGGCCTGGGTCCTGAAGGGGCCGGTTTGTTTGCTCTCCCATTGGCTCGGCCTGGCAGCGTTTGCTTCTGCGGAGGGGGGGCTGACTCCCCAGCGCCCAGGCAGTGGGGGGCAGCCCCTCGGCGCAAAGTCTGGCCCTGCACCGGCGAGCCGGAGCCGCCTGCCGGGGACCTTGCCTGGCTGCTCTCACTGGGCCGCATTTGGGACAGGACCAGGCCCCGTGAGATCCTGCAGGCAGGGGCAGGCTCCAGCCTCGGTCCAAGGAGCCGGCGTTCATAGGCTGTTGGCTGGAGCAGGACACCTGGGTTCTAGCCCAGCTCTGGGAGGGAAGGGGGCTGGACCATAGGGCTCTGTTCCTGGCTGTGCCACTGTCCTGCTGGGGTCCTTGGGCCTTTGCTCTCTGCACCCCTCTCCTCTGCCATCCAGTGCTAGTCCAGCCTGAGCTCTGGGCCGCCTGGCCGCCTTGGCTGGAGCCTTCCTGGGCGACCATGATGGACTAGTCCGCGGAGAAGGGGCGCTGGGACGGGGGGGGGGGCAGCGCAGGAGACGGCCCCTGCACTGACGCAGGGTGTCTCAGAGCCGCGCCTGGCCCGGGAGGCAGAGGACGGGCCCCGGGAACGCTGGGGCCCCTAGGAAAGGCGCAGGGATTTCACTTTCCGCCATGCAGGGGCGGGCGGGGAATGGCTGTGCCGGTGCCGCTGTGCCCCAGGCCCAGGCAGACGGCTCCTGGTCCCCGGGGGCCGTCGTGGCGCCAGCCGCAGCGTGAGTGATGGCTTTAACCGCCCACGCAGCAGGCTCTGCCGGCCGCCCGTCGCCAGCAGCCGAGCCCTCGCTCACAGCTGTGCCGAGGGCCACACGCCACCTGCCCGCAGCAGCGGGTACCTGGGGAACTCTGAGTGCCCAGCCCCCATGCTCTAACCACTAGCCCCTCCTGTCCCAGAGATGGGACTAGAACCCAGAGCCCTGCTGGCTCCCTGCCGAGCTGTAGTGTAGACAAGGCCCAGCCTGTTCCACCCCCGCTGCCTCGGTTCCTGCCCTCCCCTTCGCAGGGCCCGGCCACCGGAGGGCTCCCTGGTTGGCGGGGGGGGGAGGGACGGGGGCGTCTCCAAGGCAGGGAACAAAAATCTTCCTGAAGTGTCTTGTTCTAAATTTAAAGGCTGGTGAGTCACCCGCCGGCTTCCTGTGACGCAGCCAGGGCCCCCCCCCCCCCCCCCTGCCCCTCCCCCCGGGCGGCTGGTGCCAGAATCTCTGCTCCTTGTTGCTGTTTTCTAGCATGGGCCCACGCCGGACCCCCCTGAGATCAGGGCCCGTGGGGCCGGGCGCCCCCAGACCCCCCCGAGATCAGGGCCCGTCGGGCCGGGCGCCCCCAGACCCCCCCGAGATCAGGGCCCGTCAGGCCGGGCACCCCCAGACCCCCCCGAGATCAGGGCCCGTCGGGCCGGGCGCCCCCAGACCCCCCCGAGATCAGGGCCCGTCGGGCCGGGCGCCCCCAGACCCCCCCGAGATCAGGGCCCGTCGGGCCGGGCGCCCCCAGACCCCCCCGAGATCAGGGCCCGTCGGGCCGGGCGCCCCCAGACCCCCCCGAGATCAGGGCCCGTCGGGCCGGGCGCCCCCAGACCCCGGCCGAGATCAGGGCCCGTCGGGCCGGGCGCCCCCAGACCCCCCCGAGATCAGGGCCCGTCGGGCCGGGCGCCCCCAGACCCCGGCCGAGATCAGGGCCCGTCGGGCCGGGCGCCCCCAGACCCCCCCGAGATCAGGGCCCGTGGGGCCGGGCGCCCCCAGACCCGCCCGAGATCAGGGCCCGTCGGGCCGGGCGCCCCCAGACCCCCCCGAGATCAGGGCCCGTCGGGCCGGGCGCCCCCAGACCCCCCCGAGATCAGGGCCCGTCGGGCCGGGCACCCCCAGACCCCCCCGAGATCAGGGCCCGTCGGGCCGGGCGCCCCCCAGACCCCCCCGAGATCAGGGCCCGTCGGGCCGGGCGCCCCCCAGACCCCCCCGAGATCAGGGCCCGTCGGGCCGGGCGCCCCCAGACCCCCCCCCGAGATCAGGGCCCGCCGGGCCGGGCGCCCCCCAGACCCCCCCCCCGAGATCAGGGCCCATCAGGCCGGGCGCCCCCAGACCCCCCCGAGATCAGGGCCCGTTGGGCCAGACCCCGGCTGAGATCAGGGCCATGCTGGGCTGGGAACGGGGCTCCGGGCTCCTCCCATATTGCTCGAGGCTGGGGGTCGCCCCGCTCTGGCAGTGCCCTGGGACAGCTCCTGTTTGCACCCTGCTCAGGGAGACGCCCAGAAACGCCTCCTCTGCAGACGAGCCCCCTCTGTGCCTCGGTTTCCCCTGCCTGTACTGATTCCAGTCTCCTTGGAGCTGGGTCTCTGAGGTGCTGTTTGTGCAGTGCTTGGCTCAGGCGGCTCTGGATGGGTGCGACTGTAATTACTAACAATTAGCTGCTCCGTGAAGCTGGCGCTAACGAGTCGGCATTTAGCAAAGCCCGGTGGAGAGGTGTTGGGCACACGATAGTGCCGCTGTGAATTCGGGGGGGGGGGGCATTTTAAAGGCAGATCCCTAACCAGCTCCGGGCCCTTCCCAGTTCTGCCTGCCCCTCCCACGGGGCGCTCGGGCATCAGCCGCTAATGGGCGGCGTGCGGCGATGGAGGGAACCCGCCTGCAGCTGGGGCTGCCTCTCTACTTTGCTCCTGCTCTGCTTGCATCTGCCACAGCTCGGGCCCGGTCAGAGGCAGTGAAATGGGGGGCAGTGGCATTGCCAGGCCGCTGGGCCGCATGGGGGCTGCTCCGTGCTCCTGCAAGGGGCAGGGCCTCGGGCGGACGAGGGGCCTGGGGCTCGCCTCCCCCCACCGCCCGCTGCACACTGCCCAGGGCTCCCGCCACAACTGAACAGGCCCAGAGCCCCGGGAATTGCTGCCCCCCCCCAGCTCGCAGCAAGCTCCAGGGTCCACGCCAGCGGCTGGTGTTCCCTGAAAGCACGGCTGGGTGGGGCACTGCCTAGCACGGGCCAAAACACAGCCCCGAGCTAGCATACACCTGGGGCAGCACGTGCACTCACACGCACACCTGTGTACACACACATGCACTCACACTCACGTGCACACACGTGCATTCACACACATGCACACCTGTGTACACACGTGTGCACTCACATGCACACATGTGCGCACACGCGTGCACTCACACATGTGCGCACACACGTGCACACACAATGGCCGGCCCAAAATCTGGTGCCAGCACCGATCGGGGGGCCAGCCAGGCAGCTCCAAACTGGGGTCCCCACCACACAGGCTGGGAGGGCCAGTGAGAAGGGGCTGCCGGAGGCTGAATTTCCCCCTGCTCCTGCTGCCGCTTCTGGCCCGTTTGTGGCAGCTGCAAAGCCAGGACTCGGCTCCCCCTTCGCCTGGGTCACCTGCCTTGCGCAGAGCGCCCCCTGGTGGCCCGCAGAAAGCGCAGCAGGCCCTGCACAATTGTGTGGCAAGTGCTTTTTGCACGGCTGTCACTGCGCCTCCAGAAAGCCTGGCTCCCCCCTTGCCCTGCCGAGCACCTGGCTGGCAGATTCCCCAAGAGTCTGTGCCGCTCCCCTTCTCCCTGGAGTCGCGTGCGTGTTGCAGTCCGGTGCCACCCAGGGCCCGGCCAGGATCAGAGCCCTGCGCTGCCGTGGGGCTGGGGCTCTGGGCTCTGTGGCCAGGCCTGGCGATGCCGCCGCAGCCGCGTTCGGCTGGTTCAGCTGCAGCCCTGCGCCGCCCCCGCGCTGCTGGGATCAAGTCTGTCGCTCCAGGGCAGGCAGCGGAGCCTGGCGTGTCCCTTGGTGCCTCTGAGCCCGGTCAGCCTCCCGCCGGCAGCTCAGCTCAGCTCCCCGGGCTGTCCCAGGCATGCTCGGGTCTGGCGGGGCCAACAGCTCAGCAGCAGACCGGATACCACGAGGCAGTACCCACGAATACGGGGCAGGTTCTGAGCTTTGTGGGGCTGACACCACCTGCTGTGCTTCCCCCGGTGCTCCCAGCTGCTCCGGTGCCCCGGTTCCCTGAAATTTCTGAGCGTGTGCTTTCACTAGTGGGCGTGCAATCGCACACACAAACCCTTGTGCAAAGTTGGCCCTGGAGCACTTGTTTCCCCCGGAGCCAGGCACACAGAGACGGTGGAGGGACTCAGAGTGGGGAATGGTGCCCGCCCGGCTCTTGAGTTGCTGCGCAGAGCTCCCTGCCCCGCCGGATGAGTTCCCCCGGCTGCAGCGCAGCGCAGTGGGGCGCTGGGCTCCCTCCGGCCCTGAGCTGCCGTGGGTTCTACGAGTCCCGCTGGGGCCTGGGCACGGGCCGAGTGTCGCTCAGTGAGTGGAGCTAAGGCCAGTGCGTGGGGGGGGGGGCTATTGTGGGACCTTTCCTGCTTCTGCATGACCCGGGTGCCATGGGCCAGCCATGGGTCTGAGACCCTGCTCCCTTGACCAGGGGCCTCCCCTTCCACTCTCCTGCGGGGCAGAGTCCTTGTAGCCCACAGGCTGCAGCCAGGTTCCTGGGGACTCACCCCCTACCTTGGTGTGGTCACCTCGGGCTGGGGGGTCCCTGCTCTGGGGGCGCTTCCCGGACCCCGCTGCTCACTGCAGAGCAAATCCAACCCACTCAACAGCAACCCGCTGAAAATTGCCCCCCTCGCCGCCGGCCCTCAGCACAGTAGCGGCCAGTGGCCATCAGGGGGCAGCAGTGGCTCAGGGAAACCCAGCTGCGTTTGGTCCTTTCTTCCTTGGGTGCGGGTTTTGGTGGCAGCAGTGGGATGTGAGGGGGACCCCAGCACTTCTCCCCCCGGGGCGCTACAGCAGAAGGGCCTCCTTCAGAGAGAAAGAACTGGGCCGGCCGACCAGGGATGTCAAATCCCCTTGAAAATGCTAAGCAGTTAAACCGCAGGCTAACCGGCCCCATGCATGGTAACCGGGTAACTGGTAACCCCTCCCGGCCCTCGTCTGAACCAGCCCCTCCGGACAGTCCTGGGACCCGGCAGCCCGAGGCGTGTCTGCTCCCATACAGGGACAGAGCCCAGCAGACCTGGCCCTGCCCACCAGTCCCACCGCTCTGCCAGCACTGGGTGGCCCTGGCTCCCCTGCTCCTGGCCATATCCAGAGCCCTCGAGACCAGCCCCAGCCCCCTCCTGGATTTGTGCTGCCAGGCTCCTGGCTGCGGGTCCAGAGCCTGGCTGAGGGCCCCTCCATGCAGAGCCCGGCCTCCCCTCTGCCCCCTTCCCAGGCTCCTGCCCCAGCCCGGATGGTTCTGTTTAGCAGCTTCTGCCCAGCTCCTGGTGTGAGCTCGCTGACATCACCGATTTCCCCATAGCAACAGGCTGTGATGTCGTGGGGTGGGGAGCTGGGGCAGCAGAGCCGCTTGTCCCAGCGGGAGTCTCCCATCTTGGGGATGAAGAGAGTCAGGTAGGTGGAGTGCACAGGGGAGAAGCCTCCACAACAGCCTGCCCTCTAATCCTTGTGGCAGGACTATTAAGTGTATTGTGGTAGCACCTTCCCAGCTGAGAGCATCATTAATTAGATGTATTACGGTAATCCTGTGAGCCCCAACCATGGCCCTGGCAGGCCTCACAGTCCTGGGCACAGTAGATTCATTACTAGGTGTATTACGGTAGTGCCCGTGTGCTGGGCATTCTACGTTGTTTATTAGGTGCATTACGGTAGGACCCAGTGTGCTGGGCACTATATGTTGTTTATTGGATGTATTATGGTAGTGCCTGGGAGACACAACCATAGCCCGGTCCCCAGTATGCTGGGTGCAGTACATTGTTTATCAGGTGTATTACGTAGGCTGCAGTGTGCTGGGTGTTGTACATTGTTTATTAGGTGTATTATGGTAGGACCCAGTGTGCTGGGTATAGTTTATTAGGTGTATTATGGTAGCACCATGCCAGCCCCAGCCAGAGGGAAGGGAGCAGGGGAGGGGGCAGAGGGAAGGGAGCCAGCAGGGGGGCAGAAGGAAGGGAGCTGGAGGAGGGGGGGTAGAGGGAAGGGAGCTGGGGGGGGGGGCCGGCGCTGAGGGGGACAGGGTTAGAATGGAAACATCTGGAGAATTGAGCTGAGGTCACTAAGGCAGGGCTCCTGCCCCCTGGGGAAACTGAGGCACAGAGTGGCAAAGGGCTCGCGCAGAGGGACTCAGCTCCTAGCCCTGCCCCTTACCCACAGTCCCAGGTCTCGGGCAGCGGCTGGGAGCGGCTGTGGCTGTTTGCGCTGGAGGGAGGGAAGGGAACAGCCGCTCTCCCCCCACCCGGCTCCGGGACCGCGGCTGGCTTTCCTGTTCCTGCTGCTCGCGGCGCGGAAGGCGGGGGAGCGGGCTGGGGAGCTGCCCTGCCTGCCACGTCTGGCTGGCCCAGGGCACCCCCTCCCCGAGCCCCACCCTGCAAGGCCGCTCCCAGGCGCAGCCGAGTTGCTGGGACCTTTGGCAGGCAAACGGCAGCTGCTCCAGGCACCAGAGGCCCTGCCAAGGAGTGACGCCCAGCGCCTGTCCCTCGGGCCTCCCGTGGTCCCCCCGCCCGTCGCGCCAGCCTGTGCCCTGGCGCTGGCCCGGTGCCAGCTGGGTGTCTCTGGCCTGCTGGAGCCGCTGGCCTGGCACGGCCTCTGCCCGGCCTGCAGCCCAGCGAGCCCCGGAGCGCAGCCTCCCCCTCCGGGTGTGGACAGCAGCGTGTGCTGGGCTGCCTGGGGGCACCGCACCATGGCTCAGGACAGGCCCCGGAGGAGCCTGCCCCAGATCCCCGAGCTGGAGCTGCTGAGCCAACTGGACGACGAGGCGTTTCTGCCCAGCGCCCCCCCGCCCGGGCCCAAGGGGGGTGCCGCCGCCCGGCCCCCCCAATCGCCCGTCTTCTTCCCAAGCAGCTCGTCCACCTTCCTGACGAGGCTGCGGCTGAACAGGAGCATTCAGGAGCATCACCGCAAGCACAGGGGCGGGTAAGAAGCGGGCTCCCGCCGCCAGCCCGGGGCCAGTGCCCCCCAGCCTGGGCACTGGGCGGGAGAGGCCCTGACAGCCCCGGGGCCGCCCGCCAAGTGCCCAGTGGCTGGGTCTCCAGTGCCCCTTGGAGGGGACGGATCTGCACCCGCGGCCCCAGGAGTTGCTCTCTGGGCTTCTGCTACCTCCCCCACAGTCTGGGGAGCCAGGGTGCCTGGGTTCTCACCCTGGCCAGGCCATCAGTGTAGCACCCCCAGGGCCAGGGGCTTATCGGCCACCCCAGGAGTCCCGGCACTTGGCCGGCTTCTGTGGAGCCGCTGTGTCCAGCAGGGCATCATCCTCCGTTCTGGATTGTGGGGAAACTGAGGCACTCGTTCTCAGTCAGAGAGCACATAAGTGACTAGCTATTGACCCCCCAGGGTCCTGGCTGCCTGCCCCCGCTGCTCTGACCACTAGACCCCACTCCCCTCCCAGACCCGGGAGAATGCGGAGTCCTGGCGCCCAGCCCCCCCATTCCCCTGCTCTAAACACCAGTCTCCATGCACCTCCCCCTAAGCCTCTGCCTCAGTGTGGCCCTGTGACACCATGGGGGGCCGGCTGCTTCTGTCACCCGGTGTTCGCTCGCTCGGGGGTTTCAGTCACCGTGGGCCTCTGTGGGATCCGACTGTCCCATGCAGCTCTGCAGTGACACTGTGTGGGGGTGGGGGTGCCTCAGTTTCCCCAGGTGCTGCATGGGGGGGATGACTCACTGGGGCGGTATGTGCAGACCCTAACCCTCACCCTCTCACCTCCAGATAACCTCGGACCAGGGAGGACAATGGAGGAGGTGGGGCTGCCTGGGGCGAGTGAGCAGGGGCTGGGAGTGTGGGTCAGCCTGGGCTGGGCTAGGAGGAGTGAGGAGGCTGAGAGCAGGAAAAGGGGTGAGGGGCCCGGGAGCCCTTCCCCCCCCTCCCCCCCCCCGCCCTGGCTCCGGCCTTAACATCGATCCTGCGTCACGCTGTGTCTCGGAACAATAAACCTTCTGTTCTACCTGCCGCCTGAGACTCCCCTCTGGCTGCAGATGTGGGGCAGGGTTGGGGGCTCCCCGACGTACTGTCACAGGCACCGCGCCGCCCGTGTGTGGGGCACCGCCCGTGTGTGGGGCACTGCCCGTGTGTGGGGCACTGAGCCGCCCGTGTGTGGTATGGTCCTGCCCGTGTGTGGGGCACTGCCCCGCCCGTGTGTGGGGCACTGCCCCACCCGTGTGTGGTATGGCCCTGCCCTTGTGGGGCACTGCGCTGCCCGTGTGTGGTATGGCCCTGCCCTTGTGGGGCACTGCGCTGCCCACGTGTGGTATGGCCCTGCCCGTGTGGGGCACTGCACTGCCTGCCCATGTGGGGCACTGCGCCGCCTGTGTGGGGCACTGCACTGCCTGCCTGCCCATGTGGGGCACTGCGCCGCCTGTGTGGGGCACTGCACTGTCTGCCCGTGTGGGGCACTGCCCCGCCTGTGTGGGGCACTGCACTGCCTGCCCGTGTGCGGCACTGCGCTGCCTACGTGGGGCACTGCACCGCCTGTGTGGGGCACTGCACCGCCTGTGTGGGGCACTGCACTGCCTGCCCGTGTGGGGCACTGCGCCGCCTGTGTGGGGCACTGCACTGCCTGCCCGTGTGGGGCACTGCGCCGCCTGTGTGGGGCACTGCACTGCCTGCCCGTGTGGGGCACTGCGCCGCCTGTGTGGGGCACTGCACTGCCTGCCCGTGTGGGGCACTGCACTGCCTGCCCGTGTGGGGCACTGCACTGCCTGCCCGTGTGGGGCACTGCGCCGCCCGGCCCCATGGCTCTGGGTGTAGACAGGCCCTGCCCCGTGCAGAAGGAACCTGCCTGGCCATGGCTCTGCTGCGTGGCTCCCGCCCCCTCCCGGCACAGAGCCGGGCCCCGTCGCTCGGGGGCTGGAGAACCACCAGCCCCCTGAGCACGTGGGGGCCCGGCTGGAAGGGCTGCGGGGCTGCTGGGACCTCAGGGACCCGCACTGTGCCCCTCCTCTGCCATGGCCTGCCCTGCTCTGAGCCTCAGTTTCCCCTCCTGCTTGGGATGGCAAGCCCCTTTGTGCCTCCCCCCCCGCACCGTAACCCGCCTGGGCCTCTCGGCCAGTGCGGCTCCAGAGGGGCAGCTGCTGTGGCCAGCCGGGGGAGCAGGACTCGGGGCCCTGGCAGTGGGTCTCTGCCATAGAAGGGCTGCCCAGGAGACAGCGCCAAGCTGCGTGTAAACGTGGGAAAGGGGGCTGGCCCCCGGGCGCCAGGCCAAGCACCGTCCCGTGCCGGGCTGGGAGCAGGGGGCGAGAGAAATGGGGATTCTGGCGCAGCCGGGCCCAGGCAGCGCAGAGAGCGGGACAGCGGGAGCGTTGGGCCAGGGCCGCGAGCTCGGACTCTAGGTTCTGTCCCCACCTGCTCTGTGCCTCGGTTTCCCCTCCCCGACTTAGACTGAGATCCTGGAGCAGCGGCTGCCTTGGGTCTGCCACACCAGGCCAAGGGGGCCCTGGTCTCGGGGGCGGGGTCTGCAGGACCCCCAGTGCGGGGGGAGGGTGCCTGGGGGGGGTTGCTCTGAAGCCCCTTCCCTGCGTCTCTGAAAATGAGTCCAGCTCCAGCGGACCACAGAACCTGCCGCCCAGCTGACGTGGCCCCAGGACAAACCCCACTGGAGAGGGGGAGGGCTGGAGCCCACGTTCAGTGGCCCCATGAGGCGGACCCATGGGGGTGGGGATCTGGGCCCAGTGGTCTGGCCCAGGTCAGGAGGGGATCCGGCCCTATGGTCCGGCTGGGGGCAGGTCCCTGGGGATCTGACGGGGCAGGCAGGGATCCAGGGCAGGTCCCCAGGGATCAGACAGGGATCCGGTCCCAGCTCCGAGCCTGCCGGGGGGCTCAGTCCGGGCTGCGTCCGTGTCCGGCCCCCTGTGCAGATCACGCGCCCGCAGGCTGCAGGGGAAGCGAAAGCGGCGTCACGGCCCGGCGAGCGGCTGCTGCTCCCTGCCCGGAAGGCCGGGCCGCTGCCAGCTCCTTGGGCGCGGCTGATGGGCCCCGATCCTGCCAGTGTTGTGGGGGGCTGCCCTGGCCGAGCCCCGGGCCAGGCGCCTCCCTGCCCCCCACCCCCTCTCGGGGCCCTCGGCTTCTGGCGATCGGCCCCAGCTGCTCCCCTGCGGGGGGCCTGGCACTGGAGCGGCTCCTGGTGCCCATCCCCCCTTCTGGGTGCAGCTGTGGGGCCTGGCTCAGCCCCCCCGGCACCGCGTCCCACCCCGGCTTATCGCCCCAGTGGCCTTGCGGCGAGTGGCACAGGAAGCTGCAGCGCAGGCTGATGGGGCTGATAAGCGGCAGGGGAAGTTGGGCTGGACCAGGCAGCCCTGCAGGGGTCAGGCCCAGGGCTGGGGACCCAGCGGGGCCCGGAAAGGGGGGAAGTAAACCCGCCCGGCCCTGGTGTCCTGTGGCCCTGGGGAGCCGGGAGGGCCCATTGCGGGGGGAGGGGTGTCCGTGGCCACAGAGAGCCGGGAGGGCCCATTGCGGGGGGAGGGGTGTCCATGGCCACAGAGAGCCGGGAGGGCCCATTGCGGGGGGGGGGGGCGGTGTCCGTGGCCACAGAGAGCCGGGAGGGCCCATTGCGGGGGGAGGGGTGTCCGTGGCCACAGAGAGCCGGGAGGGCCCATTGCGGGGGGAGGGGTGTCCGTGGCCACAGAGAGCCGGGAGGGCCCATTGCGGGGGGAGGGGTGTCCGTGGCCACAGAGAGCCGGGAGGGCCCATTGCGGGGGGAGGGGTGTCCGTGGCCACAGAGAGCCGGGAGGGAGAGCCGGGAGGGCCCATTTCAGGGGAAGGGGTGTCCGTGGCCACAGAGAGCCGGGAGGGCCCATTTCGGAGGGAGGGGTGTCCGTGGCCACAGAGAGCCGGGAGGGCCCATTTCGGGGGGGCGGTGTCCGTGGCCACAGAGAGCCGGGAGGGCCCATTTCGAGGGGGCGGTGTCCGTGGCCACAGAGAGCCGGGAGGGCCCATTTCGAGGGGGCGGTGTCCGTGGCCACAGAGAGCCGGGAGGGCCCATTTCGGGGGGGCGGTGTCCGTGGCCACAGAGAGCCGGGAGGGCCCATTTCGAGGGGGCGGTGTCCGTGGCCACAGAGAGCCGGGAGGGCCCATTTCGGGGGGGCGGTGTCCGTGGCCACAGAGAGCTGGGAGGGCCCATTTCAGGGGGAGGGATGTCCATGGCCACAGGGAGTGGAGGGAGGCAATTTTAGGGGGGTGCCAGTGACCTGGGACCCCAGGGAGCCAGTCTGTGAAGGGGCAGTGTCCTGGGGAGCCAGGGTTCTGGGGGGGGGCCAATCTCTGGGGGGCGCCGGTGTCCAGGGAGCCGGGAAGGCTGATCTTGGGGGTGCTGCCCCCCACCGACGGGACGTGACCAGGGCAGCTCCCATGGTTACAGCAGCGGGGACTGGGGGCCTGGACTCCTGGGTTCCATCCCTCACTCTGGGGCGGGGCAGGAGGAGTTGGGGTCCCCTCCCAGGCCTGCACATGCTGTGGAGCTGGGCCCACGAGAGGGCAGCTCGACCCTGCCCCCCCGGATTTTCTGCTGGGGGGGCTCTCAGAGCAGCCGCCTGCCCCTGCAGTCTGGGATGGGGCAGCTGCTCTGGTTGCAGGCAAGGGGAGGAGGTGGGGCGGCCGGCACAGCCATTGCCACCTGTGCCCCGCCCCCTGCATCGCTTGGGGCCTTTGTGGCTGAGCCAGGAGAGGACCCAGGAGTCCTGGCTCCCAGCCCCCTGCTCTAACCACTAGCCCCCTGTGCCGTAGTGGGGGTGTGCCGTAGTGGGGGTACTTGCTGGGCTGTGGTGACCCCTGCTGTCTGGAGCAAGACCCAGCAGGGAAAACCTCGCTATGCAAAGGTGTCGCCAAACCTGTTGAACCAGACACCCCCCATGGAGAGGAACAAAGGAAGGGGGATGCTGCCCTGGCTGGGGGGCAGGGCTGGAGGAGGGTGGGTTAGTTGCTGTCTGAGAGCATGGAGGAGACAGCCTAGGGAAAGGGGCTGGAGTTTAGGGGCCCAGTCTCCCCCATCTCAAGGGGGCCTGAGGCATCCTAGCCCAGCTCTGTGACCAGATTCCATCTGTGCTGTGCTGTATCCTGGAGAGGCAATAAACAACCTCTATTCCACCGGCTGGTGCAGTCTGTTTGTGCCATTTCGGGGTGCAGGAGACGGGGGACCCCGACGCGCCGTCACAGGGTACCTTGCTGGTTGCTGTGCTGGGCAGTGGGCTGTGAGTGACCCCCACTGGCTGCTGGCTACAGCACGGCCCAGCAGGCCAGGGGGTGAGTCGCTATGCAAGGGGGCTCCGAGCCTGTCCGACCAGCAACCCCCCATGGAGAGGAACAAGGAAGGGGGATGCCGCCCCTGGCTGGGGGCAGGGCTGGAAGAGGGTTGGTTAGTGTCTGTCTGGGAAGCAGGGGAGAAGGAGCTAGGGAGGGGGCTGGGATTGTGGGGCCCAGCCACCCCCCATCTCAAGAGGGGCACTGAGGCCTCCTAGCCCCAGTTCCTGGAACCAGGTGACATCTGTGCTGTATCCTGGAGAAGCAATAAACTCCCTCTGTGCTACCGGCTGGTGGGGTCTGCTCGTGCCATTTCGGGGGGGCAGGAGACGGGGAAACCCCAACGCGCCGTCACAGCCCCACGGCCCAGTCCCAAGGTCTCAGAGGTGCCCTTGCTGGAAGAGCCCTGAGGAGTCACCTTGTCCTGCCCCAGCTGGGAAAGCTGCTGATGGCAGAGGGCTGGCTCTGCGTGGAGGGGGCCCTGACCCTGCCGGGGCTGTGCCAGGTGGGGGGCCTGGCTGTGCTGGGGGGGGCGTTGAGCCATTGTGGGGGGCCTGGCTGTGCTGGGGGGGGCGTTGTGCCATTGTGGGGGGCCTGGCTGTGCCGGGGGGGGCGTTGAGCCATTGTGGGGGGCCTGGCTGTGCTGGGGGGGGGGCGTTGAGCCATTGTGGGGGAGCTGGCTGTGCCGGGGGGGGCGTTGTGCCATTGTGGGGGGCCTGGCTGTGCTGGGGGGGGCGTTGTGCCATTGTGGGGGGCCTGGCTGTGCTGGGGGGGCGTTGTGCCATTGTGGGGGGCCTGGGTGCCGGGGGGGGGTGTTGAGCCATTGTGGGGGGCCTGGCTGTGCTGGGGGGGGCGTTGAGCCATTGTGGGGGAGCTGGCTGTGCCGGGGGGGGCGTTGTGCCATTGTGGGGGGCCTGGCTGTGCTGGGGGGGGCGTTGTGCCATTGTGGGGGGCCTGGCTGTGCCGGGGGGGCGTTGTGCCATTGTGGGGGGCCTGGCTGTGCTGGGGAGGGCGTTGTGCCATCGTGGGGGAGTTGGCTGTGCTGGGGAGGGCGTTGTGCCATTGTGGGGGGCCTGGCTGTGCTGGGGGGGCTTTGTGCCATTGTGGGGGAGCTGGCTGTGCTGGGGGGGGGCGTTGTGCCATTGTGGGGGGCCTGGTTGTGCTGGGGGGGGCGTTGTGCCATTGTGGGGGGCCTGGTTGTGCTGGGGGGGCTTTGTGCCATTGTGGGGGGCCTGGCTGTGCTGGGGGGGGGCGTTGTGCCATTGTGGGGGAGCTGGCTGTGCTGGGGGGGGCGTTGTGCCATTGTGGGGGGCCTGGCTGTGCTGGGGAGGCGTTGTGCCATTGTGGGGGAGCTGGCTGTGCCGGGGGGGGGGGCGTTGTGCCATTGTGGGGGAGCTGGCTGTGCCGGGGGGGGGGCGTTGTGCCATTGTGGGGGAGCTGGCTGTGCTGGGGAGGCATTGTGCCATTGTGGGGGAGCTGGCTGTGCCGGGGGGGGGCGTTGTGCCATTGTGGGGGAGCTGGCTGTGCCAGGGGGGCGTTGTGCCATTGTGGGGGAGCTGGCTGTGCCGGGGGGGGGGCGTTGTGCCATTGTGGGGGAGCTGGCTGTGCCGGGGGGCGGGCGTTGTGCCATTGTGGGGGAGCTGGCTGTGCCGGGGGGGGGGCGTTGTGCCATTGTGGGGGAGCTGGCTGTGCCGGGGGGGGGGCGTTGTGCCATTGTGGGGGAGCTGGCTGTGCCGGGGGGGGGGCGTTGTGCCATTGTGGGGGAGCTGGCTGTGCCGGGGGGGGGCGTTGTGCCATTGTGGGGGGCCTGGCTGTGCCGGGGGGGGGCGTTGTGCCATTGTGGGGGGCCTGGCTGTGCCGGGGGTGGGCGTTGTGCCATTGTGGGGGGCCTGGCTGTGCCGGGGGGGGCGTTGTGCCATTGTGGGGGGCGGGGGGGGGCTGGCTGTGGGGGAGCCGGGGGGGGGGGCGTTGTGCCATTGTGGGGGAGCTGGCTGTGCCGGGGGGGGGGCGTTGTGCCATTGTGGGGGGCCTGGCTGGCTGCCGGGGGGGGCGTTGTGCCATTGTGGGGGGCCTGGCTGTGCTGGGGGGGCGTTGTGCCATTGTGGGGGGGTTGGCTGTGCCGGGGGGGGGGCGTTGTGCCATTGTGGGGGGGGGGGGTTGGCTGTGCCCGGGGGGGGGGGTGTTGTGCCATTGTGGGGGAGCTGACTGTGCCGGGGGGCGCGTTGTGCCATTGTGGGGGAGCTGGCTGTGCCGGGGGGGGGGCGTTGTGCCATTGTGGGAGAGCTGGCTGTGCCGGGGGGGGCGTTGTGCCATTGTGGGAGGGTTGGCTGTGCCTGGGGGGGGCGTTGTGCCATCGTGGGGGGGTTGGCTGTGCCGGGGGGGGCGGGGGGCGTTGTGCCATTGTGGGAGAGCTGGCTGTGCCGGGGGGGGGGCGTTGTGCCATTGTGGGAGAGCTGGCTGTGCCGGGGGGGGGGGGGGGGGCGTTGTGCCATTGTGTGGGGGCTGGCTGTGCTGGGGGGGGCGTTGTGCCATTGTGGGGGAGCTGGCTGTGCCGGGGGGGGGCGTTGTCCCATTGTGGGGGAGCTGGCTGTGCCGGGGGGGGGGCGTTGTCCCATTGTGGGGGAGCTGGCTGTGCCGGGGGGGGGCGTTGTGCCATTGTGGGGGAGCTGGCTGTGCCGGGGGGGGGGGGGGGGCGTTGTGCCATCGTTGGGGGGCTGGCTGTGCTAGGGGTGTGTGTGGCTGTGCTGGGGGGGCCTGGATGTGCTGGGGAGAAGGAGAGACTTTGGCTGTGCTGGGGGGGTTGTGCCATATGGGGGGGCCCTGGCTGTGCCGGGGGGGCGGGGACCCTGGCGGGGGCCACGTGGCCTGTGGCTGACTCTGCTCCCCCCTCCCCTGCTCCAGGTAAGTCGATTCGTTTCCTCCGGCCTGAGGCGTTGGGACGGGGTAAGAGCCTGGGGGTGACTGAGTCCTGGCGGCGGGTGAGGGGCCGATCTCCCCCCGCGCTGCCCCGGTCCTGCCGGCTCTGCCCCGAGGGGCCCCTGGTCCTGCCGGCTCTGCCCCGAGGGGCCCCCGGTCACGCCAGCACCGCCCGCTGGGCCCCCGGTCACGCCAGCACCACCCGCTGGGCCCCCGGGGGCCCGGGTGCAGCACAGCCTGGGGGGCGTCACCTGCCCCCTTCGGGGCGTTCCTCCCGGCGCAGCCCGCGGTCCCGCTCCCCTTCGCTCCCCGTCCCAAAGCGCCGCCGGGGGGCCGGCCCCCAGCACAGGCTGCCCCTTGGGGGTCGCACTGTCCCGGCACGACCCTGGGCAAGACTCTGGGCTCATTGCGCCTCAGTCTGGGCAGCACCCGGCCCAGGCACCCCTGCACGGGGGGATCCGGAACACCTGGGGGCCAGGTCGTTATCCCCGGTCTGGGACCGCCCCCCCGGGTCCCATCTCCTGCTCACGCTGCCTGTCCAGTGGCACCGTGCCAGAGTGCAGCACCCCCTGGAGCGGCCCGTGCGCCCAGAACTGCTCGGGGAGGGGAGTGGGGTCCAGTGGTTAGAGCAGGGGCTGGGAGCCAGGACTCCTGGGTTCTCCCAGGACTGGAGGGGCAGGGACACTGGCTCCCTGTCGTCATGGGTCAGTAAATAAGGAGGCGGGGCAGGCACCCTCCCACGCCGGAGCCGGAGCCGGAGCCGGAGCGCTGGTAAGAGCCGGAGCAGGTGGAAGGCGTCTGGAGCCGGCAGGGGCTGGGCCTGGGGGAAGAGGGGACCCCGCGGGGCAACTGGGTCTTTGGCTCCAGCCACTGCTGCCTGCACATGGGGCTGGGGGACCTGCCCCCCCATTTCCTTGCCTCAGACTCCCTGCCCTTGTAAATCAGGGATTGCCTTAGGGCTCAGCCTGTGGGAGACCCTACAATAACAGCCCCCCTCCCCCTCAGCAACCCTACAATAACAGCCCCCCTCCCCCTCAGCAACCCTACAATAACAGCCCCCCTCCCCCTTAGCAACCCTACAATAACAACCCCCGTGCCCCTTAGCAACCCTACAATAACAGCCCCCCTCCCCCTCAGCAACCCTACAATAACAGCCCCCTTCCCCCTTAGCAACCCTACAATAACAGCCCCCTCCCCCTTAGCAACCCTACAATAACAGCCCCCCTCCCCCTCAGCAACCCTACAATAACAGCCCCCTTCCCCCTTAGCAACCCTACAATAACAGCCCCCTCCCCCTTAGCAACCCTACAATAACAGCTCCCCTCCCCCCTGAACAACCCTACAATAACAGCCCTCCTCCCCCTGAACAACCCTACAATAACAGCCCCCCTCCCCCTTAGCAACCCTACAATAACAGCTCCCCTCCCCCCTGAACAACCCTACAATAACAGCCCCCCTCCCCCTCAGCAACCCTACAATAACAGCCCTCCTCCCCCTGAACAACCCTACAATAACAGCCCCCCCTCCATCCTGAGCAACCCTGCTCTGCCCAGCAATGCGCTTGGGGAGGGGGCTGGGTTCCACGTGTGACTCTCACTGGGCCTTGACACAAGTCTCTTCCCTTCTTCTTCCATCACTTTGCACCCGTGCAAAGGTGCTGGGGTGCGCACGCGCGTGTGCCAGGCATGTTGTCTGCAGGGTGCCTAGGTGTGCATGCACACGCGTGTGCCAGGCCTGTTGCCTGCCAGGTGCTGGTGTGTGCATACGCGTGTGCCAGACGTGTCTGTGTCTCCCTCTGCAACCTCTGGCACTAGCAGCTGTGTGTGCCAGCAGCTGTGAACTGTGCGAGGTTTGATTGGAGCCCACGGGACCCCTCGAGCCAGGCGGGGGGCGGGGGGAGGCCTGGCCTGCAGGGGGTTCTGCAGCGTGGGGCCTGGGGCTGAGCCAACACCCTCCTCCCCCCTGCAGCCCCGGGTCCCCGCCCGTCCCGAATCCACCGCCAGGCTTTGCAGGCAGCCAGGCCCCTGGAGCTCCGCAGACGGCTGGGCCCCCCGCCCCACCCGGGCGGGCCCCCAGCGCCTGGGTCCCCCGGCCCATGCTCCTCTCCTGCAGCGAGGCAGACCTGGGCCAGCCCTGGCTGGGCAGGTCGGTGAGCGGAGGGGGGGCGTTTGTGTCCGTGTGTCTGTCTGCGCTGATGGGAGGTGCGTGTGTGTGAGTTCGTGCGCGGGCAGCGTGCCCGCTGGGGGCGAGGGGTTTGCTCTCATTCGGGGTGACTGGCCGTTATTGGGCATTGCTGCCCAGCTCCCTGCCTTGCCCCTGCCCCCCACCAAGGCCTGGCTGCACCCCAAGCTTGTGGGGCTGGGCAGGAGGGAGGGGGTGTTGGCTGGCTCCTTGCCTGGGCAGCTCAGAGCCTCTAGCGCCACCCCCGCCCCTGCCAAGGCCGTGCCGTGACCTGAGCGTGCCCGGTCTCTGCTGCACCAGAACGAGCGCCGGGAAGGGTAGTGGAGCCCTGGCCCGTCCTGGCGGGGGTGGGGTTGGGGTGGTGCTGACTCCGGGCTGGGGGGCTCTGCGCTGGGTATCCCTGCCCCCGCCAAGGCCCAGTGCAGGAGGCTGGGGAACGGGGCTAGGTCCTCACGGGGCCCTGCTTTTGGGGCTCCCCGCCTTGTCCTCTGCCCAGGCCGGGAGCCAGGAGGTGGCCGTTGCCGGAGCCGCCCGCAGTGAAATGTCAAGCAGGAAACTGGAGCCCGGCGCTATATTTACATCACGTCCTGGCTCTGCTTTCCCCCAGCTCGGGGCTGGGATGCTCCGACGCCTTGTTTACCCTCCGAGCCGGCCGGGCCCAGAGGCTCCAGCGATGGGCTCGGTCCCAGTGGCCAGCGCGGGCCCGGAGAGCAGCAGGGGCCGGTGCGTTCGGGGCGCTCAGCGCTGGCGCTGCCTGGGGCCGGTGATTGAGGGGGTGGGGGTCGCCCTGGAGGGGACAGGCCCCAGGCTGCCCGAAGCGCAGGGTGGGGAACGAGTCACAGGCCCTTCCCTTAAGGCAGGGCCGTAGGGTTAGCCGCAGCCTGGTCCCATGGGTGGGGGCTAGGCTGGGTACCCGAGTTCTGGTCCCTCTGCTGCTTTGGGCCGCGGCTCCCCACCGCTCCACGGAGATGGGACCCTGATCTGGGCCGGGGTCTGGGCAGCCCCATCTTCCCTCCCCGAAGCTGCCTGGCTGCCCCTTGCATTGATGTGTGGCTGGCTGTGCCCGCTCAGCCTGGCATGTGGGCAGAGACCTGCCTCGGGCAGGGCACGAGCGCGGTGGGACGGGGCCCTGGTGAGTCACCAGCTTGGGCCTTGTGCACCTGGGGCAGGGTGTGCACGAGGGCTTTGCTCACAGCCCCGCTGGCAGCCTGGAGCGAGTCCAAAGCCAGCTCCATCTGTCCCCTGGAGGCCCCAGGGAGAGGGGGCGGAGGCAGGCCCATGGGAGGCTGGCTGCCCGGGGAGGGAGGAGCAAAGCCCACTGAGCCAAAGCCTTGTTTGTTCTGGCTTCGGCTTTCTCCTGCGGCCTCTGTCCAAAGCCCTTTGCAAACACCCAGGAGTTCAGCTTTGCGGCCCTGTGTCGTGGGTGGGGAAACTGAGGCAGGGGGCTCCTCGGAGGCTCCATGGAGGAGAATAGAACCCAGGCACCTGCCCGCCAGCCCTCTGTTCTAGCCACCAGACACAGGGCTGTTCCCAGGACGGGCGCTATGTTTCTTCCCCCTGCCCTGCCTGTGCTGTGCTGCTCTGAGCCGGGCCAAGGGCTGTCAGGCCTCGTGGGGTGCAGGGGGATCCCCGGGGTGGGCTGCTCGCTGTGGGCACAGAGGGCCCTGTGCATGGCTCCCTCCTGCCTTCTCAGCCCCCACCCCGTGCAGCTGCGGCTGGCCACAGGGCACTGACCTGGCCTGAACTGCCGTGGAAGTGCCCCTCCCCCCGCAACCCTAATCACACCCGGTCTAATTTCCCACCTAGGCGGGTGGGAAGCCCTGGGCTGGGTCCCTAGGCAGGGTGGAGTCTCCATCCCTAGGGGTGTTTAAGTCTCGGCTTGACCAAGCCCTGGCCGGGATGACTGAGTCGGGCTGGTCCTGCCTCGGGCAGGGGGCTGGACTTGTCTCTTCCAGCTCTAGGATTCTCTGACCCCGATCAGCAGAGCCCTCCGCAAGCTCCTCCCTGCCTGCCCCAGGGCTCATAACGCTGCGTCACCCCAGGGCTCCCTAATCTTATCTGATCCTTTCCTGCGCCCTGACGGCAGCACCAGCCGGAGCATGGACCTGCCCGCCCCGCCCCGTCGCAAGGGGGTATGCAGTGCGGTGTGTGTGTGCACGTGGGCCGGGGGTGTGAACAATGCAGTGTGTGTGTGCGTGCACAGGTGGGCAATTCAGTGCACTGCGGTGTGTGTGCGCATGTGTGCCGGGGGTGTGAACAATGCAGTGTGCGTGCGTGCACAGGTGTGCAATTCAGTGCACTGCGGTGTGTGTGCGCATGTGTGCCGGGGGTGTGAACAATGCAGTGTGCGTGCGTGCACAGGTGTGCAATTCAGTGCACTGCGGTGTGTGTGCGCACGTGTGCCGGGGGTGTGAACAATGCAGTGTGTGCGCGTGCACAGGTGTGCAATTCAGTGCACCGCAGTGTGTGTGTGTGTGCGTGTGTGCCGGGGGTGTGAACAATGCAGTGTGTGCGCGTGCAAAGGTGTGCAATTCAGTGCACTGCAGTGTGTGTGCGCACGTCTGCCGGGGGTGTGAACAATGCAGTGTGAACGTGCACAGGTGTGCAATTCAGTGCACTGCAGTGTGTGTGTGTGTGTGCACGTGTGCCGGGGGTGTGAACAATGCAGTGTGTGCGTGCACAGGTGTGCAATTCAGTGCACTGCAGTGTGTGTGTGTGTGTGTGCACGTGTGCCGGGGGTGTGAACAATGCAGTGTGTGCGTGCACAGGTGTGCAATTCAGTGCACTGCAGTGTGTGTGTGTGCCGGGGGTGTGAACAATGCAGTGTGTGCGTGCACAGGTGTGCAATTCAGTGCACTGCAGTGTGTGTGTGTGTGTGTGTGTGTGCCGGGGGGTGTGAACAATGCAGTGTGTGCGCGTGCACAGGTGTGCAATTCAGTGCACTGCAGTGTGTGTGTGTGTGTGCACGTGTGCCGGGGGTGTGAACAATGCAGTGTGTGCGTGCACAGGTGTGCAATTCAGTGCACTGCAGTGTGTGTGTGTGTGCCGGGGGGTGTGAACAATGCAGTGTGTGCGCGTGCACAGGTGTGCAATTCAGTGCACTGCAGTGTGTGTGTGTGTGTGCACGTGTGCCGGGGGTGTGAACAATGCAGTGTGTGCGTGCACAGGTGTGCAATTCAGTGCACTGCAGTGTGTGTGTGTGTGCCGGGGGGTGTGAACAATGCAGTGTGTGCGCGTGCACAGGTGTGCAATTCAGTGCACTGCAGTGTGTGTGTGTGTGTGCACGTGTGCCGGGGTGTGTGAACAATGCAGTGTGTGCGTGCACAGGTGTGCAATTCAGTGCACTGCAGTGTGTGTGTGTGTGTGTGTGCCGGGGGTGTGAACAATGCAGTGTGTGCGTGCACAGGTGTGCAATTCAGTGCACTGCAGTGTGTGTGTGTGTGCCGGGGGTGTGAACAATGCAGTGTGTGCGTGCACAGGTGTGCAATTCAGTGCACTGCAGTGTGTGTGTGTGTGCCGGGGGTGTGAACAATGCAGTGTGTGCGTGCACAGGTGTGCAATTCAGTGCACTGCAGTGTGTGTGTGTGTGCCGGGGGTGTGAACAATGCAGTGTGTGCGTGCACAGGTGTGCGATTCAGTGTGTGCACAGTGCACCGTGGGGGTGCAAGTCGATGTGCGTGCAATGCCCTGTTTGTGCGTGAGCAAGTCACAGTGTATGTGATGCCCCCAGCCTCCCCCCACACCCAGCAGCAAGCCTGGTAGGGGCAGCGGCCAACGGGTTCACCTGTGGGGTGAGTCACACAAACACCTGGAGCCCAGGAGCAGCTGATGGCATCACCTGCCCCTCCCCGCTCCCCTGCCCCGGCACCAGGCGCCAGCGGGGGCAGGGGCTCAGCTCCCCCTCCCCCACAGCTGCCAGCACCATGGGCGACCTCCCAGCTCTGCCTGCGGGGGCTTGAAGTGAGGAGCTGGCTCAGCCCCCCCAGGGGGAGTAGGGGAAGTGTGCGAGCCCCACGTGCAAGGTGTGTCTGTGCGTGCACCACTGCCCTCTGCTGGACACACCGTGCCACGGCCGCTCCTGTGCCTGGCCAGCTCTCCCATTAGCCTGTTACTAGTGAGCAGGTGTGGCGTGAGGGCAGGGGCTGCAGGTTGGGCAGGGGAGGCACCAGCAGAGCTGGGGGGGGGATAGAGCAACCTTGGCAGAGATGGGATGGGGGAGGGGAGCAGGGCATGGAGCAGGGGCATTGCGGGGGGGGGGGACAGGAGGTAGGCGGGGGGAGGGCTGTGGTGGGGAAGAGGAAGGGGAGGTAGGTGGGGGGAGGGGAGCAGGCCATATAGCAAGAGATGGGGTGTGGTGGGGGAGAGGGTGGAAGGTAAATGTGGTGGGGGAAGGGAGAAGTGGGGGAGGAATGTGGTGGGGGAGGGGCACAGGGAAGGAGGAAGTGCGTGGTGGGGGAAGGAGTACCGGATGCGGTGTGCTGGGGAGGGGAGGGGGCTGTGGTGGGGGAGAGGGTGGGGAGGGGGAGGGGGAGGGGAGAGGGTGGGGGAGGGTTGCAGGCAGGAAGCAGGGCATGGTAGGGGGAGGAGCGTAGGAGGGGAGGGGGAGGGGAGGGGACGGGAGGTAGGTGTGGGGGGTGGGGAGCCAGGTGTGTAGTGGGGGCAGGCGAGGCAGGGGAGATGGGAAGTGCACAGAAGGAGAAGGAAAGGGCGTGGCGGGGAGGGGCATGGGGAAGGAAGAAGGGAGTGGTGGGGGATGGAGCCCTGGTGGGGTGTGCTGGGGAGGGGAGGGGGCAGTGGAGTGTGGCGGGGGAGGGCTGCAGGCCATGGTGCAGGAAAGGGGCGTGGGGTGTGGTGGGGGATGGAGCGCGGGTGGGGTGTGCTGGGGAGGGGAGGGGGAGGGGGCAGTGGAATGTGGCAGGGGAGGGTTGCGGGGTGCGGGGCATGGCGGGGGAGGGTTGCGGGGTGCGGGGCGTGGCGGGGGAGGGTTGTGAGGCGTGGCGGAGAGGGTTGCGGGGTGCAGGGCATGGCGGGGGAGGGTTGCGGGGTGCAGGGCGTGGCGGGGGAGGGTTGTGAGGCGTGGCGGGGAGGGTTGTGGGGCGCAGGGCGTGGTGGGGGAGGGCTGCGGGGCACGGGGCGTGGCGGGGGAGGGTTGTGAGGCGTGGTGGGGAGGGTTGTGGGACGCAGGGCGTGGGGGGGGGGCGGGGAGGGGGCGTGGCGGGGGAGAGTTGCGGGGGGGTGCACGGGGCGTGGTGGGGGAGGGGTGCGGGGTGCGGGGCGTGGCGGGGGAGGGTTGCGGGGTGCGGGGCGTGGCGGGGGAGGGCTGCGGGGGGCGTGGCGGGGGAGGGCTGCGGGGTGCAGGGCGTGGCGGGGGAGGGTTGCGGGGGGGGCGTGGCGGGGAGGGTTGTGGGGCGCAGGGCGTGGCGGGGGGGGCTGCGGGGCACGGGGCGTGGCAGGGAGGGTTGTGGGGCGCGGGGCGTGGTGGGGGAGGGCTGCGGAGCGCGGGGCGTGGCGGGGGAGGGTTGTGAGGCGTGGCGGGGAGGGTTGTGGGGCGCAGGGCGCGGTGGGGGAGGGCTGCGGGGCGCGGGGCGTGGCAGGGAGGGTTGTGGGGCGCAGGGCGCGGCGGGGGAGGGCTGCGGGGCGCGGGGCGCGGCGGGGGAGGGCTGCGGGGCGCGGGGCGTGGCGGGGGAGGGTTGTGAGGCGTGGCGGGGAGGGTTGTGGGGCGCAGGGCGCGGTGGGGGAGGGCTGCGGGGCGCGGGGCGTGGCGGGGGAGGGCTGCGGGGCGCGGGGCGCGGCGGGGGAGGGCTGCGGGGCGCGGGGCGTGGCGGGGGAGGGTTGTGAGGCGTGACGGGGAGGGTTGTGGGGCGCGGGGCGCGGTGGGGGAGGGCTGCGGGGCGCGGGGCGTGGCGGGGGAGGGCTGCGGGGCGCGGGGCGCGGCGGGGGAGGGCTGCGGGGCGCGGGGCGCGGCGGGGGAGGGCTGCGGGGCGTGGCGGGGAGGAGCGTGGTGGCGGCAGGGAGGGGGCGGGGAGGGGCCAGCAGCTGCCTTCCTGTGGGCTAAGCGAAAGCGAAAGGCGCGGGGAGGTGGGCGAGGAGGAAGCCCAGAGGCGGGTTCTTCCGCCCCCCCAGCCCCGCCTGGCCTGGCAGTTGGGGCCCGGGGCCCTCGCCCACCCCTGCACCAGCCCCTTCCCCCGGGGGGGCAGGAAGCCGCCGGGACAGGCCTCCCGGCCCGGCTGTGGCAGTTCCGGGCGGCGCGGGCCCATGCAGAGGGGGGGCGGGCGGCTGGCGGTGACCCCCGGGGCCCAGCCATGCGGCACTAGCCATGGCGCTGCCCTGCGGCTCCCTGCGCCCCCACAGGTGAGTGCTGGGGGGTGCGCCGGGAGGAGAGGAGCCTGCCAGAGCCGGGGGGGCAGGCTGGGCTGGCGGGGGGGGGCGCTGGGGTGCAGGACCCCCCCGTTCACCTGGCTTCTGTCTCCTGCAGCTTCGAGGTGGAGAATGGCCCCTCCCCGGCCAGGAGCCCCCTGGACCCCCAGGCCAGCCCCGGCCTGGTCCTGCACCCCAGCTTCCCGTCCGGCCAGCGGCGCGAGTCCTTCCTGTACCGCTCGGACAGCGACTACGACCTGTCGCCCAAAACCATGTCCCGCAACTCCTCCGTGGCCAGCGACGCGTGAGTGCCCCCGGCCTGCCCCACGGCCCGCCCCACGGCCCGCCCCATAGCCCCCACGCCCTCTGAGCCTCCCCCGCAACTCCTCCGTGGCCAGCGACGCGTGAGTGCCCCCGGCCCGCCCCACGGCCCCCGTGCCCTCTGAGCCTCCCCCGCAACTCCTCTGTGGCCAGCGACGCGTGAGTGCCCCCGGCCCGCCCCACGGCCCGCCCCACGGCCCCCACGCCCTCTGAGCCTCCCCCGCAACTCCTCCGTGGCCAGCGACGCGTGAGTGCCCCCGGCCCGCCCCACGGCCCCCACGCCCTCTGAGCCTCCACCCGCAACTCCTCCGTGGCCAGCAACGCGTGAGTGCCCCCGGCCCGCCCCACGCCCCCCGCGCCCTCTGAGCCTCCCCCGCAACTCCTCCGTGGCCAGCGACGCGTGAGTGCCCCCCGCCCGCCCCCCGGCCGGCCCCACGGCCCGCCCCACGGCCCCCGTGCCCTCTGAGCCTCCCCCGCAACTCCTCTGTGGCCAGCGACGCGTGAGTGCCCCCGGCCCGCCCCACGGCCCGCCCCACGGCCCCCACGCCCTCTGAGCCTCCCCCGCAACTCCTCCGTGGCCAGCGACGCGTGAGTGCCCACGGCCCGCCCCACGGCCCCCACGCCCTCTGAGCCTCCACCCGCAACTCCTCCGTGGCCAGCAACGCGTGAGTGCCCCCGGCCCGCCCCACGCCCCGCCCCACGCGCCCTCTGAGCCTCCCCCGCAACTCCTCCGTGGCCAGCGACGCGTGAGTGCCCCCGGCCCGCCCCCCGGCCGGCCCCACGGCCCGCCCCACAACCCCTGTGCCCTCTGAGCCTCCACCTGCAACTCCTCCGTGGTCAGCCCCTGCAGCCCGACTCCCACAGCGCCCCGCGGCCCCCTGCAATCCCCAGCCTGCCCCTCGCTGTCTCCCCCGAGCCTCCCCCGCACTGCCTCCGAGTCAGCCCCTCTTACCTGCCCCCCACGTCCCTCTGAGCCTCCCCTGGCTCTCGCCTGAGCCCGGCTGCCCCACTGCCTGGCCCCCAGCTTGTCCCCAAAACCCCTGAGCCTCCCGCCACCGCCCCTGAATCTGGCCCCCGCCCCGGCCCCCTCTCACCCTCTCTCCTTTCTCTGCTGCGCAGCCACACGGAAGACCTGATAGTGACGCCCTTCGCCCAGGTGGGTGCTGGCCCCGGGGGGGTTCATGGTGGCCCCCGCCCACCAGGCACGATGGCGCCCGCCCCAGCTCCGAGCCTCGGCTGCCTTGGGCCTGGCTCCAGCCTCCACCCCCCAAGGGCACCTCACTGCAGGGAGCCCCTGCGGCTGCCCCCAGTTCCCCCCCGCCCTCCTCCCGTGCTGCAGCCCTGGGGACCCTGGACGGGGCCCAGCCCCCCAAGGTGCCGCTCTGAGCATGGGACGCCCTGGGGAACAGCCCGGACGGGGCCCCTGGAGGGGGCCTGGCTGGGGGGGCCCTTTGGGACAGGAACGGGCCAAGAGCTGAATGCTGCGAGCTCCAGCGGGTCGGGCCCCAGGGTGTGGGCCCCCGGCAGGGAGGGGCCCCAGCTGCAACCCCGACCCCCTTCTCTCTGCAGGTGCTGGCCAGTCTGCGCAGTGTGCGGAGCAACTTCTCCATCCTGGCCAACGTGCCCACCCCAACGTCCAGCAAGTGAGTGACCCCGGGCCCCGGCCCCCCTCGCCCTCCGGGCCCCGGCCCCCCTCGCCCTCTGGGCCCCCAGCCCCCCTCGCCCTCTGGGCCCCCAGCCCCGCTTGCCCTCTGGGCCCCGGCCCCCCTCGCCCTCCGGCCCCGGCCCCTCTCGCCCTCTGGGCCCCGGCCCCCCCCCCTCCGGGCCCCCGGCCCCCCTCGCCCTCTGGGCCCCGGCCCCCCTCGCCCTCTGGGTCCCCAGCCCCCTTCGCCCTCTGGGCCCCCGGCCCCCCTCGCCCTCCGGCCCCCGGCCCCCCTCGCCCTCCGGCCCCGGCCCCCCTCGCCCTCTGGGCCCCCAGCCCCCTTCGCCCTCTGGGCCCCCAGCCCCGCTTGCCCTCTGGGCCCCGGCCCCCCCGCCCTCCGGCCCCGGCCCCTCTCGCCCTCTGGGCCCCGGCCCCCCTCGCCCTCCGGGCCCCCGGCCCCCCTCGCCCTCCGGGCCCCGGCCCCCCTCGCCCTCCGGGCCCCGGCCCCCCTCGCCCTCTGGGCCCCCAGCCCCCTTCGCCCTCTGGGCCCCCAGCCCCGCTTGCCCTCTGGGCCCCGGCCCCTCTCGCCCTCTGGGCCCCGGCCCCCCTCGCCCTCCGGGCCCCCGGCCCCCCTCGCCCTCCGGGCCCCGGCCCCCCTCGCCCTCTGGGCCCCCAGCCCCCTTCGCCCTCTGGGCCCCGGCCCCCCTCGCCCTCTGGGCCCCGGCCCCCCTCGCCCTCCGGGCCCCCAGCCCTCTTCGCCCTCCGGGCCCCCAGCCCCCCTCGCCCTCCGGGCCCCGGCCCCCCTCGCCCTCTGGGCCCCCAGCCCCCTTCGCCCTCTGGGCCCCCAGCCCCGCTTGCCCTCTGGGCCCCGGCCCCTCTCGCCCTCTGGGCCCCGGCCCCCCTCGCCCTCCGGGCCCCCGGCCCCCCTCGCCCTCCGGGCCCCGGCCCCCCTCGCCCTCCGGGCCCCCGGCCCTCCTCGCCCTCCGGCCCCGGCCCCTCTCGCCCTCCGGGCCCCCGGCCCCCCTCGCCCTCCGGGCCCCCGGCCCCCCTCGCCCTCCGGCCCCGGCCCCTCTCGCCCTCCGGCCCCGGCCCCTCTCGCCCTCTGGGCCCCCAGCCCCCTTCGCCCTCTGGGCCCCCGGCCCCCTTCGCCCTCTGGGCCCCCGGCCCCCTTCGCCCTCTGGGCCCCGGCCCCTCTCGCCCTCCGGGCCCCGGCCCCCCTCGCCCTCCGGGCCCCCGGCCCCCCTCGCCCTCCGGGCCCCGGCCCCTCTCGCCCTCTGGGCCCCGGCCCCCCTCGCCCTCCGGGCCCCCGGCCCCCCTCGCCCTCTGGGCCCCGGCCCCTCTCGCCCTCCGGGCCCCGGCCCCCCTCGCCCTCTGGGCCCCGGCCCCTCTCGCCCTCCGGGCCCCCAGCCCTCTTCGCCCTCCGGGCCCCCAGCCCCCCTCGCCCTCCGGGCCCCGGCCCCCCTCGCCCTCTGGGCCCCCAGCCCCCTTCGCCCTCTGGGCCCCCAGCCCCGCTTGCCCTCTGGGCCCCGGCCCCTCTCGCCCTCTGGGCCCCGGCCCCCCTCGCCCTCCGGGCCCCCGGCCCCCCTCGCCCTCCGGGCCCCGGCCCCCCTCGCCCTCCGGGCCCCCGGCCCTCCTCGCCCTCCGGCCCCGGCCCCTCTCGCCCTCCGGGCCCCCGGCCCCCCTCGCCCTCCGGGCCCCCGGCCCCCCTCGCCCTCCGGCCCCGGCCCCTCTCGCCCTCCGGCCCCGGCCCCTCTCGCCCTCTGGGCCCCCAGCCCCCTTCGCCCTCTGGGCCCCCGGCCCCCTTCGCCCTCTGGGCCCCCGGCCCCCTTCGCCCTCTGGGCCCCGGCCCCTCTCGCCCTCCGGGCCCCGGCCCCCCTCGCCCTCCGGGCCCCCGGCCCCCCTCGCCCTCCCCCCGGCCCCTCTCGCCCTCTGGGCCCCGGCCCCCCTCGCCCTCCGGGCCCCCGGCCCCCCTCGCCCTCTGGGCCCCGGCCCCTCTCGCCCTCCGGGCCCCGGCCCCCCTCGCCCTCTGGGCCCCGGCCCCTCTCGCCCTCTGGGCCCCCAGCCCCCTTCGCCCTCTGGGCCCCGGCCCCCCTCGCCCTCCGGGCCCCCAGCCCTCTTCGCCCTCCGGGCCCCCAGCCCCCCTCGCCCTCCGGGCCCCGGCCCCCCTCGCCCTCCGGGCCCCGGCCCCCCTCGCCCTCTGGGCCCCCAGCCCCCTTCGCCCTCTGGGCCCCCAGCCCCGCTTGCCCTCTGGGCCCCGGCCCCTCTCGCCCTCTGGGCCCCGGCCCCCCTCGCCCTCCGGGCCCCCGGCCCCCCTCGCCCTCTGGGCCCCGGCCCCTCTCGCCCTCTGGGCCCCGGCCCCCCTCGCCCTCCGGGCCCCCGGCCCCCCTCGCCCTCCGGGCCCCGGCCCCCCTCGCCCTCCGGGCCCCCGGCCCCCC